>NC_068385.1:19282911-19467911 GCF_023724105.1 Carassius gibelio | reverse complement strand
TGAAAGTAATTTTCTTGAATGTGTCAGTTACTCATAAAAAAGTTACCCTCGCTGTGATCCCACTGTGTGACTGTCCACTGATGATAATTAGTGTGATACATGCATGTGTGTGTGAGCTAATTATGTGTGCAATAGTTAAGAATTCCAGTCAAGTGTTGACCCTTAAAAGTGTAGCTTAACAACTAAAATATATGTTACACTAATGAAATATCTAAACAGAACTTATGAGCCTGGTGTTTTCATGGCTCTAAACATGTAAACAACCATTAAAAGTCTTTAGATAGAAGGAAAAATGATCCTTTACTAGATTTTAGCTACTGAAGCAAGAAAGACAGCATGGTGCACAGTGACTATTGTCTTGTTGAATTACACTTTTGTATTTGTCATTGCTGTGAGGAACAGACATAAGAATCATTAAATCTCTTGTCTTGGTGTATGAATATGATTCTGTGTTCAGAGATACAAATATATCAGAGCCAAACTCAACACCATCAGAGTCAGAGGTGTGATAGAATAGAAACAGATAGACATGAGCTCATTTGTGTGGTTTGGTTTGTTCAGTTTGAGCTCGGTGACATTTTCTAAAAAAGATCCACATTCTCAAATGATTTATTTTTTCTCTCTAACACATGAGGTGTGTTTGAATGTCTTTAATGAGTCATTATGTTGACTGTAGGTATCAGGACATCTTGAGTCTTTAACCGTCTGTCATTATTCGGTCAGTATGGAGCTCAGTCTTCTTCCTCTTGTGCTCTGTGAGTACTGCTTTCTCGTGATGTATTTCAGTGATTTTAATTGCTCTTATATTGTGAATAGGATCAAGTGATTTATTGTTCCTGCATTTTTCTTTTTTTTGTCCTGCCCTTCCATGATATATCTGTAAAAATGAGCTTGAGGGAGTAAGTGTGCAGTTAGTGCCGGATTTGAAAAAGAAATGCACTCCGTCGTGTTTTGATCATTCAATCAGTTTATTTATTAAATGATTTATTTATTGTTCTTTGTAATAGTGTTTGTTGAGTCAGTTCTGTTGATTTGCACAGAAGCTTTAACTAGATGTTCACTGGTATGTCTTTAGAAAGAGTTTATCTTTATTACTCTGCTTGGGATTACACTTTCTGCTATGATGATGAAAAAAAAAAAAACGCAAACTAAATATTGACATATTCAGATACTGACACAAAAGTACTGTAAGTACTGTAGTACTGTAAGAGAGTAAAATGATGGTGTTTTACAAGCAAAGGAAGAACAGTCTATCTTTATATAACTAATGTAAAACACACAAAATCAGCTCCATGTTCACATTCTAGTGAGTTATTCTCTGTGTTTTAGTGCTGATTTCAAGCATCCACTCTGCACACACTGAAGGTGAGTGAATCTCATCACATATTCACATGAGTGATTCTACACTGTTACAAACTAACTGTGAAAAGGAACGTTTTTATAATGATTTTAAATACACATTTTAAACAAGTTATTTGTTATTTGTGTGTTGTAACTAGAGGAATAAACTGTTTATCCAGTAAAAACAGCTGATTTTTATTATTTTATTGTCATATTTTATCATTGTGAATTGTTGTCATTGTACAGAAAGACCTAAACCCAAAGTGACCATTAAACCTGCTCAACATGTATTCAGAGGAGAGACAGTCACTCTCAGATGTGACATATATGATGGAGTCACTAGCTGGATCTACATCTGGAATAAAGAAGGTACATTCTTTTATTTCAGTGATCAGCCAGAACTCACATTCATGTCTGTTACTGAGTCTGACGCAGGTAAATACAGCTGTGAAGGATCAGAGACAGCACGATCACCCAGGTCACAAAAGAGTGATGCAGTTACACTGACAGTATCAGGTGAGTTTCATCATCCCTTCATAAACAGATGTTTAGCATGTTTTTAAGTGATGCCTTTCTTCTCCTTCATATTATGCAGTTTTTTTTAAAGGTGAAGTCTAATGCTATTCCATGTATTGTGACTAACACCTGTTTCACATATAATCCGTCTACAGTGCGTCTGCAGTCGGTGTGTGTTACATATGTGGTGCTGAAGCAGCACGGATTCATTGTGCTTTCACACAGGGCGCGTTTGCAGTCCGCTACTGATCCGCGGCAGTTTAAGCCACAAAAAACAACATTTGTTCATTATTTTGATATCAAAGCATGTAACAAAAAAAAAAATTAAACAAATCAAAAAAGTTTTTCAGCATTGTGATACTCTTTCATCACAGTACAGTAACAATCTTTCATATACATATTTAAATTGAAATATAAACAACATATAACTCATACATTTGACTGCTAGGTTTTTATAATAAGTTGCTGAAACAAGCTGTAACACATTTAAACACAACATTAGCCTACTTTTATTGTTAGGATATCACAAACATTTAAAATTAAAACTTACCACTGACAGAAACAGTCAACTCTTGTGCCTTTTGCATTTAAATCTTTTTTACATGCAATCCAACGGGTCTTAAATAACTTTGTTTTTCTGCATCTATAAAAGTGCATATGTAATGTTGCCTTGTTTCTCTAAAGTTTCTCTTTTTCTTGCTTTAAATCAAGCCAAATCCCATGTGTTGCGTGTGAAACACAGTAGGCTTGCATTAGTATACATTTATTGTGAAATGACTGCATTTCCGTGTTAATCCATGTTCATTGTTACTGCGAACAATGCGCTGTAACTTTAATTCAGTGCTTGCAGCACAGCAAAAAAAAATTTTTTTTGGAGGGGAGTCGCAGATGAATGTCGCGAGTGGAGGGCCAAACATTATCTCCCGGAACATAGACTGGGCCAGAAATCCTCCTCCGGTCAGCAACTGTCTTGGATCTGCGAATTGCCCTCTGCAGATGGTGGTGAGCTTCGTCCCAGACTCTCTCGCTCTCCCGAAACCAGTAATCCACTGCGGGGACCTCAGATGGTTCACCATCCCAGGGAAATAGAGGGGGTTGGAATCCAAGGATACACTGTAATGGTGTGAGGCCTGTCGTGGGTTGCCACAGTGAATTTTGGGCATACTCCGCCCAGCCCAGAAACTGGTTCCAGGAGTTCTGGTGACCATTGCAGAAGGTCCTGAGGAATCGTCCCACTTCCTGAATCTTCCTCTCTGTCTGGCCGTTGGTCTGAGGGTGATAGCCAGAGGAGAGCCTGACTGTCACACCTAGGAGTTTAAAAAATGACTTCCATACTCGGGATATGAATTGGGGTCCTCTGTATGATACAATATCCTCTGGGATCCCATAATAGCGAAAGACGTGATTGAAGAGAAGTTCAGCGTTCTCCAGGGCAGTGGGGAGACCTTTCAGTGGTCATAGTCTGCAGAACTTAGAGCATCGATCTACTATGACGAGGATGCAGGTGTTTCCATCCGACGAAGGTAAGTCTGTCATGAAGTCAACTCCTAGGTGTGACCAGGGACAGTTAGGGATTGGCAAGGGATGGAGCTTTCCTGCAGGTAGGTGTCGGGAACTTTTGGACATTGCACACTCCTTACAGCCTAGGACATACCTCCTAACATCCCTTGCCATGTCCAGCCACCAGAAGCGCTCGGATAGCTGTCATGAAGTCAGGTGCCCAGTGCCCAGGGAGGTGTAAACAGTGTGAATGAGATCTACCCGTTGTGTCCTAGGAATGAACTGACGATTAAGTGGGCAGCCCGGCGGAGGTCGGGGATCAGGAGTGGCGATGGCTGGAGGAGTGGGCCATTCGATGGGACTGATGATGATATCTTCGGGTATTATGTTGGTAGTGGTCTCGGGTGTTTCTGGAGAATCATGCAATCTGGATAAGGCATCGGCACGGACATTCTTAGAGCCAGGACGTAAGTGGAACCTTCAGAAAAATAATGACCACCTGGCTTGATGGGGACAGAATCGTTTAGCGTCACGGAGGTACTGGAGGTTTTTATGGTCAGTGATCACTTGAAATGGATGGATGGCCCCTTCCAACCAATGTCGCCACTCCTCCAGGGCGAGCTTGATGGCCAGGAGTTCTCGGTTACCAATGTCATAATTTCTCTCCGCCGGGCCAAGCTTCCGTGAGAAGTAGGCACATGGGTGGAGTAATTTAGGTGTTGAGAGAGGACAGCTCCAACTCCGGAAGTCGAGGCGTCCACCTCCACGACGAAAGGAAGTTCTGGGTCTGGATGCGTCAGGAGTGGAGCTTGTGTGAAGGTGGATTTGAGGGATTGGAAGGCTGTGGCCGCTTCAGGAGTCCAGAGAAGATTCTTCGGTTTACCTTTGAGTAAGTTGGAGAGAGGAGTGGTGATGATACTGTAGCCTCATATGAAACGTCTGTAAAAGTAGGCAAATCCAATAAATCTCTGGAGTTCTTTGATCGTGGTGGGTTCTGGCCAGCTAGTGACTGCAGCCACCTTCCTCTCATCCATGCAGACCGCCCTGTCGGTCAATGATGTAACCCAAGAACTGGACAGATGGGAGATGAAATGAACACTTCTCGGCCTTCAGGAAGAGGTGATGTGCTCTTACGTGTGGAGGAACTCCGTAACGTGGTGACGATGCTCGACTTAATTCCAGGAATAGATGAGGATGTAATCTATATAAATGACCATGAAGCGATGCAGAAACTCCCGGAAGACTTAATGTATGAAGTTTTGGAAAACTGAAGGGGCATTGACCAAACCATAGGGCATAACCAGATATTCATAGTGGCCAGTAGGGGTCACAAAATTGGTCTTCCATTCATCCCCTTCACGTATTCTCACCAGATTGTAAGGTCCAACTTAGTGAAGATGGTAGCAGACCTAAGTTGTTCGAGGGCCGCAGGGATGAGAGGAAGGGGATATTTGAATTTGATGGTGCTTTGGTTAAGGGTCCGGTAATCAATGCATGGCCGTAGCCCTCCATCCTTTTTGGCCACAAAAAAGAAACTGGATGCTGCGGGAGATGTAGAATGCCGAATATACCCTTGACTGAGAGCCTCCTGAATATAGTCCTCCATGGCCTTGGTCTCTGGAAGTGACAACGGGTAGATCTTTCCTCTGGACAATGGGGCATTAGGAATCAGGTCAATGGCGCAGTCCCATGGCCAATGAGATGGTAGCTGGGAAGCTCTCTTGGGGCAGAAGATGTCTTGGAAAGACGAGTAGATGTCAGGAATCTTTGTGGACTGCTTCTCGAGTGGACTTTCAACTGACGTGACAAATCTCCATGATATTAAAAGACACGTCCCCCGCGTAATCTACGCCCCTGACACAAGTCATCCTACAGTAGACGTATATAATTTTTTTCTTTCAGACAAATACAATCTGAGTTGTATTAAGTTATGTCTAGCTAATCCATGCTTTATAATGTGAGTGGATCTCAACCCAACGTTTAAAGTATATATATAAAAAAACAGTACCCATCCATTATAAAAGAAGTACACATAGGTCCAAGGGGTTTATAAAGGCCTTCTGAAGCGACGTTATTTAATACAACTCCCATTGCATCTGTCTGAAAGAAGAATGTCATATACACCTAGCATGGCTTAAGGGTGAGTAAATCATGGGGTAATTTACATTGTTGAGTGAACTATCCCTTTAAAGCAGGGCTGTACAGTGCAACATATATGAAAAACTGCATCTGTACGATGAATAAATGTACCACTATGTGTGCGATACAGTTTAACATGTTCATAACACAGCAACCTAATATTGTGAAGTGCATTCGTTATGCTTGTTTGTGTGTGTAAAATTTATTAAACTTAGTATTTAGGGTTGTTAATTCAGAGGTTGTGGGTTTTTAACTTTGTTGTCTTTTAAGTATTCCATGAGGATGGTAAACTTGTTTGTACCTGGACTAAGTTGCTTGGTTACCCACATTCTTCAAAATAACTATAAAACAAATTCAGGTTTATTGATGGTATACAAATAAAAAACCCTGATAGAATTGATAGAGAGATAAAGGAATTTTCATTTTTGGTGAACTATTCTTTTAATGTTAACACAGCAAAAAAAATGCAGAGAAAAATCTTGAATCTAGACACACTAGAAAAAGTTACAGGCAGGTGAGTTTAATTTAATATGTTTGGAGCTAAACTCAGCAGGAAAGTCAGCGTCGAGGGCCAGAGATGAGAAACCCTGACCATTTAAAATTCCCATGCAAACTGCTGTCTCTGCAAAAAAACAAGACTCAAAATGTTTCTAAACCTAAAATGCATGTATGCCCCGTTTGTGTTGTTTTACTACTTAAACAAGTATTTAAAGCATAGTTATTTACAATACACAGCATGGTTTTTAATCATATTCTTAGGGGGTGACCCCTCCCCTCCCCCACATATGGGTGATGTGAAACAGTGGGTCGAGCTCTGGGTTGTTAATTCAGAGGTTGTGGGTTTTTAACTTTGTTGTCTTTTAAGTATTTTCATGAGGATGTTAAACTTGTTTGTTATTGCAATTTGTTGCATTGTCTGTGAAATCAAAAGACATCAATGATTTACTAGTGAGGAGACAAGATCTTCTTCTGAAAACCTTTCATAAATGATCACACTGACTATATATTGACAGGTCCTCCCAAACCAACTCTGACTGTTGAGCCTCAGAGTTCAGTGTTCACTGGAGACTCAGTTACTCTGAGATGTGAGCTGATTCAGTCACAGAATGGATGGGAGTTTCTCTGGACAAAAGACTCAAAGCCTGAATCTACTGAAGCTGCAACTAAAAAAATCAATCGTGTGAAAGGCTCTGATGGAGGAGAGTACAGGTGCAGAGCACGAAGAAGAGAATATTACACTGATTACAGTAAACTGGTAGTAGTAACAATATATGGCAAGTATTTTTACTTAATGCACATTTACATTTATGAGACACTGAATAAGAGCAGTAATCAAGACTCGTCACGTGGCTCCATTTAGATGCAACCAAATAATCCAATAGTAATCAGATTGATGGCTCAATCGGACTGAATCAGTGTATGCATGTAAAAATCAATTCCAATTTGAAGCTTGTGACATATGAACTCACACATCAGCCCGATTACTTTATTTAGTGTTAATATAAAATTCAGATTCATCAGTCTGAATGAATTTAGTCTGATTGAAACAAAAGTTGTGCATGCAAACAATGACACATGGTCAGATCCCCTTAGCATCACTCTTTAATGCTCGCGTATGCCTTTAGCATTAGTTTTCAAAGTGCAGCGTACTCCATTGCTTTCAGTTGTATACACAGTGTTGGGCAAGCTACTTGGAAAATGTAGTGAGCTAAGCTACCAGTTACTTTACAGTAAATGAAGCTTCACTACACTGAAGGTACCCCCCCCCCCCCCCCGGGAAATGTAGCAAGCTAAGCTACATCAACAGTAGCTTGCTACATCTAAGCTACTTTTTAAAAAAATTGTTTATTTTGAACACGTTTTATTACAAGTAAATGCTATCTCAGTGCTCAAAACTGTCAGTCAAACAGATAGGCAGGTGTAATTGTTTAGTTTAATAGTTTTTTGTGCTCCTCATCAATTAGGCAACAAAAACAATCAAAATACATGTAATTAACAATGTGCGCACAAGTAAGTGTATACACCTGTTGCATGGGCATGCTTAATATACTGTAGGACTTTGCAGAACAAAATGCAAGACCTCCAAACAGTACAAAAAAAATGGCCAGGCTGGACCCTGATAACTTTTACAAGCAGCAACATATTTTCTCTCTGTTGTCTTGGTCAGTGCCATGTACTTGTCGAGGTACGGCCACGGTGACTCACTCCTCGGGACTAACTGTTCTCCGACCTCATCCTATGCCATCATTTCATCAAATAATTTTTTGCGTGACTGGCCAAGGAGTGGTACCATCTGGAGCAGAAGGTGGCGGTAATGCATCATAAATATAGTGGGTTGCTATCCACCGTAAACACGGACAAGATGAAGTAGCGCCGTCCCGTCACTACTGATCCAGGATCAGCGATCTTAGCAGTTGTATTTCCCGATTTGAGTTTGAGCTTCAGAAATGCTTGCGAAAATGTAGCTTGTGTGGAAGCTACCACACTACTTGGTAAAAAAAAAGAGCTTCGCTACTGAAAAGCTATTTGATTCAGAAAGTAGCGAAGCTACGACCAAGCTACTGAGAAATGTAGTTAAACTAGTAGCTTCGCTGCTTGTAGCGACGCTACTGCCCAATACTGTGTATACATTATGCTTCAGATCAAGATGCATTTAATTCTTTGCATGCATTTTTGAGCTGGGGATGGAGGAGTTTAATTTGCTCCTGAGCAAGCGATAAAGCTGCTGAATAAACTAAATAGACCTAATATATTGTCAAAATCATTACCCAATATATAATTTATGAGGGGAATACACTTCCCATTTCCTTCAGGCAGCACATTGATGCCAAAGTCTTTTTATTTAAGCAATGTAGTACCCTGTATGTCAAAAAATGACACTAAAGGTGTACTCTGTGTATTTACAATACACAGCATGGTTTTTAATCATATTCTTAGGGGGTGACCCCTCCCCTCCCCCACATATGGGTGATGTGAACAATCAATCGTGTGAAAGACTCTGATGGAGGACAGTACAGGTGCAGAGCACGAAGAAGAGAATATTACACCGATTACAGTAAACCGGTAGTAGTAACAATATATGGCAAGTATTTTTACTTAATGCACATATACATTTATGAGACACTGAATAAGAGCAGTAATCAAGACTCGTCAAGTGGCTCCATTTAGATGCAACCAAATAATCCAATAGTAATCAGACTGATGGCTCAATCGGACTGAATCAGTGTATGCATGTAAAAATCAATTCCAATTTGAAGCTTGTGACATATGAACTCACACATCAACCCGGTGGCTTTATTTAGCGTTAATATAAAACTCAGATTTACCAGTCTGAATGAATTTAGTCTGATTGAAACAAAAGTTGTGCATGCAAACAATGACACATGGTCAGATCCCCTTAGCGTCACTCTTTAATGCTCGGCGTATGCCTTTAGCATCAGTTTTCAAAGTGCAGCATACTCCATTGCTTTCAGTTGTATACATTATGCTTCAGATCAAGAAACATTTAATTCTTTGCATGCAATTTTGAGCTGGGGATGCAGGAGTGTAATTTGCTCCTGAGCAAGCGATAAAGCTGCTGAATAAACTAAATAGACCTAATATATTGTCAAAATCATTACCCAATATATAATTTATCAGGACAATAAAATTCCCATGTCCTTCAGGCAGCACATTGATGCCAAAGTCTTTTTATTTAAGCAATGTAGTACCCTGTATGTCAAAAAATGACACTAAAGGTGTACTCTGTGGGTTAAAAAGTGAATATGTAACAAGTTTAGAGTGAGACTGTGTTGCAACAGCAGCTTTTCAGTCTAATCTGCTTTAGCATCACTGTTTTACAATCAAGTAACTGTGTTCATACATTAAAACCAGAACATTATTTTGATTCTGAACTGTTGTCATTGTACAGAAAGACCAAAACCCAAAGTGTCCATTAAACCTGCTCAACATGTGTTCAGAGGAGAGAAAGTCACTCTCAGATGTGAGATATATGATGAAGGAGTCACTAGCTGGAGATACATCTGGTATAAAGAAGGTTCAGTCAGGTTTGTCAGTGATCTACAGGAACACACACTCTGGTCTGTTACTGAGTCTGACGCAGGTGAATACTCCTGTTATGGATCAGAGACAGCAGGATCACGCTGGTCACAAATGAGTGATGCAGTTACACTGACAGTATCAGGTGAGGTTCATCATCTCTTCACACACACACAATCACACGTTTAACATGTTATTAATGAGTGATTTCTCTGTTTCAGATCCCAGAGCAGTTTTAAGTGTTTCTCCACAGAACTGGTTGACTGAAGGAGATCCAGTGACTCTGATCTGTGAGGTTCACAGCTTCTCTACAGGCTGGACGTTCAGCTGGTTCACTTTAACTGTCTCACCAGGTAAGTTATAATGTGCTTCATGTGCTAACTTCTGATTAGCTGATTTGATTCAAGCCCAAAATACCATTTAATATCCATTCTCTGGTTCTCCAGATCAGTATGATCAGCTGTCAGACAGCAGCAGAGGAGCAGGAGGAAACTACACGGTCAGTTCTGTTGCTCTAAATCACACAGGAGTTTATGTGTGCAGAGCAGAGAGAGAGAAATCAGTCTATAAAACACCGTTCAGCAACACACAGCTGCTGTGGGTCACTGGTGAGTTCAAACACAATTAAACTATCGGTTCATATCTAATCAAGAGTATTTCTATACTCAAATCTGAAACTACAGCTGTGATTGTCTTCTCAGGTGTTTCTCCTCCAGTCTCTCTGATCGTCAGTCCCAGCAGAACTCAACACTTCACATCTGTCTCTCTCTCTCTGAGCTGTGAGGACCAGAGTAACTCTACTGGATGGAGAGTGAGAAGATACACAGACGATGGACGGCTGGAAGATTGTTCATTACGTGGAGGATCTACATGTACATTCAGCTCCACCGTCCCATCACACACTGGAGTGTACTGGTGTGAGTCTGAATCTGGAGAGAAACATCATCCTGTTAATATCACTGTACACTGTGAGTCTGTGTTTCTGTATTTAATCACTTTACAATCAGTTTACAATCAATGCAGGAAACAGGTTGATTAATCATCAGTGCACAAAAAACACTCAACAAGGAAGCAGTACCAAAAAAGTAATCATTTATAAAATGAAACTATTTTTGTGATCAGTGTGTGTTTGCTCTGTTTCTGTAGCTGGTGTGATTCTGGAGAGTCCTGTTCATCCTGTGACTGAAGGAGATCATCTGATTCTGCGCTGTTTATATCAACACACAACCCCAGCAAACCTCAGAGCTGATTTCTATAAAGATGGAACACTCATCCAGAATCAAACTACAGAGATGAACATCACCACTGTCTCAAAGTCACATGAGGGTTTCTACTACTGCAAACACCCGACGAGAGGAGAGTCACCCAAGAGCTGGATCTCAGTCAGAGGAGGCTCAAATGAACACAGCTGTATGTATGAGCTGATTTATTTCTTCATATGTTCTTGTTCAGATACAGTCCATGATAAAATGCTTGTGTGTCTCTTTTCAGTGTTTCATTCAGAATCTCAGATCTCGGTCCTCAACATACTCAGCTCTGTGCTGGCAGCTTGTCCATATCTGCTAGTGACAGTCATGCTGGTTTTCAAATGCTGCAGAATGAGAGGTAAAACATGACTGATTTATTATGTCTTTTATTTGCTCACTGGGCTTATTGAATAGAAAAAGAAAAGAAAAAATGCAATACAAATAATGTATTGAACTGAATATTGCCTCAGTCCTAAAACATATCTTTGTTTAAATAAATATATAGATTCATATTCCCTCCTAAATATCTATTTACACACACACACACACACACACACACACACACACACAAGTGTGTTCATCCCATAGGCGTAATAGTTTTTATACTGTACAAACTGTATCTTCTATGGCCCTACACCAACCCTACACCTAACGCTAACCCTCACAGGAAACTTTGTGCATTTTTACTTTCTCAAAAAAACTCATTCTGTATGATTTATAAGCGTTTTGAAAAATGGGGACATGGGTTATGTCCTCATAAGTCACCCTCTCCTTGTAATACCTGTGTCATACCCATGTCATTATACACACACACACACACATAAGAAGATATTTTCTGTGAATGTAACAGTTACATTTTCTGAAGAAGAAGAAACATCAGTCTGATAATGATTCATCTGTTGCAACATTGTCAAAACTTCAGCTTCATCCTGAAATCTGTCAGCATCTCAATCACCAGTTCAGACAGTATCTATGCTTAGTGTAAAAGTCATGTTTTTGGAGAAACCACTGCATTAAATGCAGAAATGAATCGTTTTTACTGACTGTTCTCTCTCTCTCTGTGTGTGTGTGTGTGTGTGTGTGTGTGTGTGTGTGTGTGTGTGTGTGTGTGTGTGTGTGTGTGCATGCGTGCGTGTGTTTAATGCAGGAGTCACTCCTGATTCATGATGACTTCCCTATTAAAAAGTAATACATTTATTTCATACTAAGTAGAGTTAAAATCTGTTACAATTCAACTTTTTTGGAGTACTTCTAGTACACGATGCACATTTCTTAATATTAATCCTAAATTTGTTTTAATGTCACTATTGATGAGGATCATGTGATATTTAAGTTATATTAGTCTTTAAATGCCTCTAAAAGTGGTCTTTAACAGTGTAACTGAAGTATTCTTGCAATAGTTCCAATGTATATGAAGTTCAAATGCGTAAATATATATCACTGTAAAACCTGATAAGGAACTCAAACCGTTTGTGGAAACTGATACATAATTGAGTGATAATGGTAAATTAGTGATGAACAGCTGCTGTTAACAAACAGAATCACTGAAGAAAACAGAAACACAAGAACTACTACAACTGACTTCAGACACAGACTTAGATGAAATCAACTGAAATAAAATACATGAAATCTCTCAAGATCTGATTAAACAACCCCACAAACAGCATCAGCAGCTCCACTTATTAATAACCAGACTGACTTTATTTCTGTCAGACGTCTACAGAAGATCTTATTGAGAATGAACTAAGGTTTAGATGTTGATTTATTGTTTCATTTGAAGTAACCATGTTAGAGATCAGTGTCTGCTTTAGTTGGGCTCTTGACCCTTGACTTCAGTCTTTGTGTTTTCTCTGGTTGTTATAACCGTGTGTTTCTAAAACGCATTTGTTGTAACTCAATGTTAAAACAATGTAACATGTAAATGTAACAAATAAATGTAACTGTAACAAATGTAAGACAATACTGTTCTTTAAATATATTCCTCCTAAAAAACCTGAAGAAATATTCACAGCTCTTTTCAACAACAACAATAATAATAATAATAATAATATCAATAAATGTTTACTGTAGAAAATAAGATTGTCAAAAGGATTTCTGAAGGATTGTGTGACTGGAGAAATGATGCAAAAAAATTGGTTTGAAAGTCAGCTTTGATTGTTTCTAATAAACAGTTTAACTGCACTCCCAAGTGGATATTAAATTATGTTGTGGGTTAATTAAATATATTCTAAATACACTACAAACATAAAATTATATAGATTTATTTTGTTCTCACATTCTTTCTTGTAACTCTTCCGCTCTTAGTCACACAAGCTGACTTAAAGGCTCATTATGCAGCGGTTCTCAAACACATCTCTGGAGGCCCCGCAGCACGGCACATTTTGCATCTCTCCTTTGTCTTCTTGGAGTCTCTACTAATGAACTGATGATCTGAATCCGGTGTGTTTGATTAAGGACACATGGACCAGGGATGTGTTTGTGAAACCCTGTGTTAATGTATGTTACACTTTGGAACAGCTAAGAAAGAGTCAGTTCTCATTTCATAAAACAGTTTTTTGCTATCTTTGAGCAATAATATGTTAGTGGTAATATGGCCAAACCCCTCTGCTCTGCAGACCTTTCTAACACATTATAACCATACAAATACACAAATCGTTTGTAAGTATGAATATTCCTTATTTTAGTGTAAGTGTCCTGCTTATATCTGTTTATGTTTCCTTTTTAAGAAAGAAACAGTGCCTATTTTTCTGGACAAAAAACAAAAAAACAAAAAAAACTTTCTATATCACATTAAAAGTAAATAACCAGGAATTTTAAATGCTTATTTTGGACTTTGCAGCGTAATACTGCCTTAATATATAGATATAAATACAGTTCATTTCCAGATAAAAATAATGCTTTCAAGTTTTGAACAATTCCTGAATATGTAGTTAATTTTATTTTTATTTTATTTTTTAACCAGGGAAGTCATTAAAAACAGGTTATTATTTTCAACAACAGCCTGGTATGAGAGTTAATGTCTCTTGAAAGACATACAAAAATACATTACAATACAAAAAAAATAAAAAATAAATAGGCTACATCTTTTAGACAGATTTTTTTTTTTTTTTATATCTACAGCAATTTAATTCACACATGATTATTTTTACACATCCTGTGGTTCTGAATGGTGGGTACAAAGGTTGCAAACTGGTGTTCACACTGTGACAACTGCTGCTTGTGTAGACATTGTGATGGCGTGAAGAGATGAATATGTGTTTAGAGCTGTGAAGTTTTGAAAAACTTTTAGACAGTGTTCTTATGTTGATGATATGTGGCTACTATAATGCTTTTTATTTTCTAAGCAATTAAGAAAAGCTGTAATAATGTGAGAGATTTATGTATAAAAACATTAACCACATGTATGTGCATTAGTAATACTGATGCTCAGTGTCATTCTGCATGAAAAATAATTAAACAAGATCTGAAACACATTGATGCCAGCTTCTCTTTCCACTGTTTTAACATTATATGATATGACAGCCAAGTACACTGTCAGAAATAGGGGTACAGTAGGAGTCCATTTCTGTCCCCCAAGGTACAATCTACACTAATGTACCCCATAGGGCTTATTATTGGACCTCAAGGTACATGTATGTACCTTTTTGAGGGTCAAAAAGGTACATATATGTACCGTTTCTTTTAAAGTTTAAGGTACAATTTGTAGAGCCAGTCCTGATTGGCTGCTTGAATCTAAAAGAACATCCGGTTTCTTCTGTTTCTTTCTTTTGGCGGAGACGAAGTCATAACACGGTTACGCATGGTCATCAGAGGAGGAACCAAGTCATTCCTTCCAAGTCACAAACAACTCTCAAGCTAAATCCCTTAAATCCCTTAAATCCCTCTCAAGCTAAGTCCTTAAAGAGTTAAAGTTAATGAGATAATTAAGTGACTAATTAAATGAAGATTGTGCATGAATGATTAACATCTGCTGTTATTAAGAATTACAGAGGATCAGATGTTGATGTTTTATGTACCCTATGCCAAGGGTACAAAAGCTGTACCCTTGAGGGTACACTCTCAGAAAATAAAGTACATAATTGTACCTTTAGGTAGAAGTAACCGAGGTCGAGATGTACTGCATTCTGAGTCTATTCCATTGTTTTGGTAAAATCAAGTATCTCTTTAACATAGACACCATGTGGATCCTTTGTAGAAAAAAATGTTGAATCCTTTGTTCTATGAGCGTCACTTTCATGCATGCAGTGTCAAGGCTGATAAAAAAGGACTATACTGAAACCAGAAGATGAAATGGATTTTCAGGCAAATTACACTCACTCAGTAGATGATCATTTCTATGTTATAGTTAAACATTATTTTTTAAAGTGAAAAGGATTTAGTAAATTCTGATTTTAATTCAGCATGTGTGTTTATATATATACAAATCCTGCCAAGGGTACAAAAGCTGTATCCTTGAGGGTACAGCCCCAGTGACCAGCTATTGTACCCCTAAAGGTACAATTATGTACTTTATTTTCTGAGAGTGTAAGCTGACCCCTACTCAGAATTCGTTGTCTGCATTTAACCCATCCAAAGTGCGCGCACACACACATAACTTATTTGTTATAAGTAGTTTATTTGCTCAGTGGGCTAATTGTAAAGAAAAAGAAAAGAAAAAATGCAATACAAATCATTTATAGTATTTGCCTCAGTCCTAAAGCATATCTTTGTTTATATAAATATAAAGATTAATATTCCCTCCTACACACACACAGGGAGTAGTTGGGGGTTCAGTGTCTTGTTCAAGGACACATCAGTCACAGTATTGTCAGCCCAAGGCTCAAACCCACAGTCTTAGGGTTAGAAGTCAAACTCTCTAACCATTAGGCCACAACTTCCCCAGCGCATCCTCTTCACACTGCTCTGTTAATTCTACAGTTTAGGGTACATGTCGTGTCCACTGATTAATGTCTTTTCTAATAGTTCCTTTTCACTCTCTCTCACAAAAAATGTTATTTTATCCACCATTACTTGTCCTAGACTTTTGGGGGCTCTATAGGCCCTAAACTTATTCAGGCGGCCCCTGTCAGTGCATTCATAAAAATAAGATTAATTCCTGATTAAGAGTTTTACTTTGAACAAACAACAGTGAGTGAAAACATTCAATAATACAATAAAGAAAGAAGAAAATACAGAAATAGGACAAGTACAATAAAAAATGCACATGAAACAAATTATTTTGCCTGTAATAGCATATATGGAAAATTATATATTTTTTTACATTTATAAAAATTATTAATTGAAGAAGAGTGAATGTTTCTCTCATTTTCATTTGTTGTTCGATAAACATTAAAGTTTTACAATGAACAATTGCTAGCTAAAAATATAATGCCTGCAATTCATACCTACTCAGCATACTTGATAGGAGGTGTAAAATGATATTCCATATTAACATGTTAAAGAGGTTTAAGTTTGAAAACACATATATCCCTGTGACTAAACTGTTACTTGCTCCTTCAGCGTAGACGAATACTTTGCTTTGATGAACAATCTACATTCCCTTCCCTCTCATACAGAACCTGAGGAGGACTATCAGATGTATTCATCTCTATTCTTCGATGTGTCAGGTAGAACCTGAGTTCTTGAACATGATGTAAATGAAGGTCTAGTCCAGGTGTGTCTAAGCTTGGTCCTAGAGAACCACTGTCCTGTTGAGTTTAGCTCCAACTTGATTCAACACACCTGTTTGGAAGTTTTTTTTTTTTTATTCAGATACCTTCAACATTTCTGATATTATCACATTTGCTATAGAAAATGGTAATAAAATATGACAAGAACACAGAGTTAAACTGTAAGGCAAGGCAAGGCAAGTTTATTTATATAGCACATTTCATAGACAATGGTAATTAAAAAGTGCTTAACATAAAATAAAGTAAAATAATCATGAAGGAAAATAATAAAAAAAAAATGTAAAAAGCGATTTTAAAACTTTGGAAATGATAAAAAAAAATGTACTTATTTAAAATGAATTTAAAACAGTTAAATATAGAAAATTATTTTACATTAAAAACAATGAATAGTCCCTTTGCACGGGACGTCACCCTCTACGTGCGAATTGTGAACGCCATGATGGACAGCAGAAGAGCTATGCTGTAGGACGGACGGCAAGCCAAACGAGTACGAGTTCGTGTTCGTTCATGTAATAATTTTTTTTTTGTTTTTTTTTTGTATGTAAGCACAGTGCTGTGTTAATGGTCAAACTGTGTATTTACAATGTTAAAGTGGCTGTCAACACTAAATATTCTTATTAGGAATAAAACTGCATTGTTTCTTAACTATGCAGTAATAGCTGAATAGTTAGGCCTACTACGCTATTTACGGTACCCCTAATGGAGGAAAAAGGTAAAGATCGGTCTCCAATCCTGCGATCTCAAACTTCTCCAAATACCGTTCTTTGTGAGTACCTACCAGATGCCCTATAACGGCACGACAGCTTGTTCAATAGAAGAAGCCATAAAGTTAAGTGTTATTTATTTTAAACTGATTGAAACTTCCCGTTCGTCCACTACTATTTAGCTTTTGCTTCTGGTGATTCTGCCGTCCATCATGGCGTCGTCATGTGGTCGTAGTCACATGTTTGCAAATGGTCTGTATGTAAAATACAGTGCAATCGGTTCAGACATTGCACAGTGCTCATTCAATAAATGCAAAGCTAAACAGGTGAATTTTGAGTCAAGATTTAAATGTGACTGGTGTTTAGCACATCTGACATCTTCTGGAAGCTGATTCCAACTGTGGGCAGTATAGTAACTAAAGGCGGACTCCCCTTGTTTTGTGTGAACCCTTAGTATTTCTAACTGACTTAATCCTAATGATCTGAGTTGTCTGTTAGGCCTATATTCAGTGAATATATCTGCAATATATTTTGGTCCTAGATTATTGAGTGATTTATAAAGAAGTAAAAGTGCTTTAAAATCAATCCTAAATGTAACTGGAAACCAGTGTAAGGACCCGAGGACTGTTGAGATATGCTCAGATTTTCTGGTTTTAGTCAGAATCCTGGCAGCAGTGCTCTGAATGAGCTGCAGCTGTCTAATGGTCTTTTTGGGAAGGCCGGTGAGGAGCCCATTACAATAGTCCACCCTGCTGGTGATGAACAAGTTTCTCCAAGTCTTGACTGCAAACAAACCATCTAATTCTTGCAATGTTTTTTATATGATAGTATGCTGATTTAGTTACTGCTTTGACATGACTACTGAAACTAGGGTCTGTCTCCAGAATCTGTGAATGCCTGTGATAGGCAATTTGGTTCTTCCTCATTATTTGATATAGTTGGAGCATATACAGGCTAAACAAGAGTGGTGCAAAAAAATTACCCTTGTGGGACTCCACATGTCATGTACGTCCATTTAGACGTATGCTCTCCTAGACTCACATAATAGCCATTCCCTTCAGTATGACCTGAACCATTTGAGTACCATCCCAGAAAGCCAGAGCCAGTTTTCCAGTCTCTCTAGTAGTATGTTATGATCGACCGTGTCAAAAGCAGCACTTAGATCTAGCAACACCAGCAATGATGTTTTGCCAGTGTCAGCATTTAAGCAAATATCATTTATTACCTTACTGAGTGCTGTCTCTGTGCTGTGATGCAGTCGGAAACCTGATTGAAAATTGTCCAGGTATCCATTTGAGTTTACGTATTTGTTCAGCTGATTAAAAACTACCTTTTCTATAATTTTGCTTATAAAAGGAAGATAATATATTGGTCTATAATTGCTCAAAATGGTGTTATCAAGACTGCGATTTTTCATGAGGGACTTAACAACTGCAGTTTTCAGGGAGTTTGGAAAAGTCCCAGGAAGAAGGGAGGTGTTCACCAAGTCAAGTCAAGTCACCTTTATTTATATAGCGCTTTAAACAAAATACATTGCATCAAAGCAACTGAACAACATTCATTAGGAAAACAGTGTGACAATAATGCAAAATGATAGTTAAAGGCAGTTCATCATTGAATTCAGTGATGTCATATCTGTTCAGTTAAATAGTGTCTGTGCATTTATATGCAATCAAGTCAATGATATCGCTGTAGATGAAGTGACCCCAACTAACCAAGCCAGAGGCGAAAGCGGCAAGGAACCGAAACTCCATCGGTGACAGAATGGAGAAAAAAACCTTGGGAGAAAGCAGGCTCAGTTGGGGGTCAGTTCTCCTCTGACCAGACGAAACCAGCAGTTCAATTCCAGGCTGCAGTAAAGTCAGATTGTGCAGAAGAATCATCTGTTTCCTGTGGTTTTGTCCTGGTGGTCATCTGAGACAAGGTCTTTACATTGGATCTGTATCTGGGGCTCTAGTTGTCCTGGTCTCCGCTGTCTTTCAGGGCAGTAGAGGTCCTTTCTAGGTGCTGATCCACCATCTGGTCTGGATATGTACTGGATCCGGGTGACTGCAGCGGCCCACTGATCTGGATACAGACTGGATCTGGTGGCTACGGTGACCTCGGAACAAGAGAGAAATAGACAAATATTAGCGTAGATGCCATTCTTCTAATGGCAAGTACTAATGGAAAGTACATCGGGTGTTATGGGAAGTGTTCCCAGTTCCGGTTTACCTAATTAATGCAGCCTAAAAATCCTTTAACGGATTTGGATATTAAAAGCATATTAGTATTTTATGTGTATGCCAGGTTAAAGAGATGGGTCTTTAATCTAGATTTAAACTGCAATAGTGTGTTTGCCTCCCGAACAATGTTAGGTAGGTTATTCCAGAGTTTAGGCGCCAAATAGGAAAAGGATCTGCCGCCCGCAGTTGATTTTGATATTCTAGGTATTATCAAATTTCCTGAGTTTTGATAATGTAGCGGACGTAGAGGAGTATAATGTAAAAGGAGCTCATTCAAATACTGAGGTGCTAAACCATTCAGGGCTTTATAAGTAATAAGCAATATTTTAAAATCTATACAATGTTTGATAGGGAGCCAGTGCAGCGATGACTGGACCGGGCTAATATGGTCATACTTCCTGGTTCTAGTAAGAACTCTTGCTGCTGCATTTTGGACTAGCTGTAGTTTGTTTACTAAGCGTGCAGAACAACCATCCAATAAAGCATTACAATAATCTAACCTTGAGGTCATAAATGCATGGATTAACATTTCTGCTTTTGACATTGAGAGAATAGGCCGTAATTTAGATATATTTTTGAGATGGGAAAATGCAGTTTGAAACGTGGCTTTCTAAGGAAAGATTGCAATCAAGTAGCACACCTAGGTTCCTAACAGATGATGAAGAATTGACAGAGCAGCCATCAAGTCTTAGACAGTGTTTTAGGTTATTACATGCAGAGTTTTTAGGTCCTATAATTAACACCTATGTTTTTTCAGAATTTAGCAGCAAGAAATTACTCGTCATTCAGTTCTTTATATCGACTATGCATTCCATTAGTTTTTCAAATTGGTGTTTCACCGGGCCACAAATAAATATAGAGCTGAGTATCATCAGCATAACAGTGAAAGCTAACACCATGTTTCCTGATGATATCTCCCAAGGGTAACATATAAAGCGTGAAGAGTAGCGGCCCTAGAACTGAGCCTTGAGGTACTCCATACTGCACTTGTGATCGATATGATACATTTTCATTCACTGCTGCGAACTGATGGCGGCCATGTAAGTACGATTTAAACCATGCTAATGCACTTCCACTGATGCCAACAACGTGTTCAAGTTTACGCAAAAGAATGTTGTGATCAATTGTGTCAAACATAGCACTAAGATCCAATAAAACTAAAAGAGAGATACATCCACGATCAGATGATAAGAGCAGGTCATTTGTAACTCTAAGGAGGGCAGTCTCAGTACTATGATACGGTCAAAATCCTGACTGGAAATCCTCACATATACCATTTTTCTCTAAGAAAGAATATAATTGTGAGGAATACCACCTTTTCTAGTATCTTGGACAGAAAAGGGAGATTCGAGATTGGTCTATAATTAACTAGTTCTCTGGGTCAAGTTGTGGCTTTTTTATGAGAGGCTTAATAACAGCCAGTTTGAAGGTTTTGGGGACATATCCTAATGACAATGAGGAATTAATAATAGTCAGAAGAGGATCTATGACTTCTGGAAGCACCTCTGTTAGGAGCTTAGATGGTATAGGGTCTAACATACATCTTGTTGGTTTAGATGATTTAACAAGTTTATACAATTCTTCCTCTCCTATAGTAGAGAATGAGTGGAACTGTTCCTCAGGGGGTCTATAGTGCACTGTCTGATGTGATACTGTAGCTGTCGGCTGAATGGTTAAAATTTTATCTCTAATAGTATCGATTTTAGAAGTAAAGTAGTTCACAAAGTCATTACTGCTGTGTTGTTGGAAAATGTCAACACTTGTTGTAATTAAGCCATTGTATTGGATAAATACCTGGGCCCATATCCATAAAGAATCTTAATGCAAAAAGTAGCTCCTAGTGACAAAATTCTAAGAAAATTCGTAGAAATGTGGGCGTTTACTCTTAAAATTAAAGAAAAAATCCTTGTAAAGAAAAAAATAATTCAGAAAGCATCTTAACCCTTAAAAGAGGTCTTAAGGTCAAACTTGTTAGGAGCACAGACGAGGACTTTTAAGAGGCTTAAGAGTTTCTTCAGCAGAGGAGAAAATGACAGAAAGACGAAGAGGCAGAAGAAATGTGTTGCAAACAATGGATGACAGGGAGCAAATTAGATGCTATAGATTAGATAGTGTCTATCACATTTTAAAAGTTTTAAAATTGTTTGTTTTATTTTTGTTATTATTTTTCTTCATGATTATTTTACTTTCTTTTATGTAAAGAACTTTGCATTACCATTGTGTACGAAATGTGCAATATAAATAAACTTGCCTTGCCTTGCCTAGATTGTTCAGCGATCATGTTTGTGAATGATCTTATTAGAGACGTGCTAAAATCTCCGAAACAGCGCAGAAATGCCATAGCGCCAGAAATTAAAGTAATCACTACATTACGATATTTGGCAACTGGGAAAATGCAACAATGCAATAGTGATGATTTGGGTCTGTCACAACCTTATGTAAGCAGAGTGATCACACAAACAATTACAGCACTTTCAGAACATCTTATTGTGCCGCAGTTCATTTAGTTTCCACTGGACATTCCCTCAAAAAACTGCATTTATGAATATAGCAGGCTTATAGGTGTGCACACTGCACAAGCAGGGGGAATGAACCATTAATAGTTTGTGCTATACGCTCCCATGTCTGCTTCCTGTCCCTTGCTGTGACACCCGGCCCGAATTATCCTTTAAGAATGGCCTTGTGTTCATCCACTAACTGGGCTAACAGTAAACACTGTTTGGCTTTCTCGTCCTTCTTGGTTTTGATCCCATGTTTGATACATTAAAACAAACATTCAAACCGCCACTTCAATCACTGTAATTGGAAAGAGTGAAACAATTTGTATCATTCTAAGCCAATCAAATACCTTATAGGAAATTAAAAGCATGGTAAATAAAAAAAATGATTTATATACACACATATTATGTGTGTGTGTGTGTGTGTGAGAGAGAGAGAGAGAGAGAGAGAGAGAGAGAACGGTTAAATAGGAAAAATTACGCATGTAAATTCAAAGTGAGAATTAGAATAGACCCTATACTTAAAATCACTCTTTTTTATTTCCTTCTTGGACAACCAAACAATCACTGTCTTCAAAAGATTGTGTCATACATAGCAACAGGGTCAACCCCGCCTCTTCACTAAGATAAAAGTTTTTGTCTTTTCCTTACTCAGAGTTGCTCTCAGATCGATCCCGAATCGCTCTTAAGCCAAGACTCCTACATAAAAGTTTTTAAGCTAAATTAAGAGTTTTCTGAGAGGATTCTTAGAATCTTTATGAATACGGGCCCTGGGATTATGTTTGTTTTCTTCTAAAAGAGAAGAAAAGTAATCAGATCTAGCAGTTTTTAATGTGTTTCTGTAGGATAGGTTACTTTTTTCACCAAGCAATACGAAATACCTCTAGTTTTGTTTTCCTCCAGCTGCGCTCCATCTTTCAGGCTGCTCTCTTTAGGGTGCGAGTATGCTCATTATACCATGGTGTCAAACTGGTTTCCCTAACCTTCCTTAAGTGTAAAGGAGCAACTGTGTTTAAAATGCTAGAAAAGAGAGAGTCCATAGTTTCTGTTAAATCATCAAGTTGTTCTGAGGTTTTGGATATGCTAAGGAATTTGGATACATCAGGAAGATAACTTAAAAGCAGTCTTTTGTGGTAGAAGTGATGGTTCTTTCATACTTGTAATAAGAAGTAGAATTTAAAACTTTGGCTATATGAAGTTTGCACAAAACTAAATATTGATCTCAGATATCATCACTTGGCTGCATAATTTAAACACTATCAACATCAATTCCATCTGACAGTATTAAATCTAGAGTATGATTTCGACAATGAGTAGGTCCTGAAACGTGTTGTCTAACACCAATAGAGTTCAGAATGTCTATAAATGCTGATCCCAATGCATCTTTTTTTTTCATTATCAACATGGATATTAAAATCACCAACTATTAAAACTTTATCTGCAGCCAGAACTAACTCGGATGTAAAATCACCAAACTCTTTAATAAAGTCTGTATGGTGGCCTGGTGGCCTGTATACAGTAGCCAGTACAAACATAACAGGGGATTTATCATTAACATTTGTTTCTCTGGATAATGTTATATTTTCCAAATGAGTTATACTTGAAGCCTGCCCTCTGAGAAATCCTGAAAACGTTGTTATAAATTGAAGCAACTCCTCCCCCTTTGCCTTTTAGACGCGGCTCGTGTTTATAACAATAATCTTGGGGGGTTGACTCATTTAAAATAATGTAATCATCAGGTTTTAGCCAAGTTTCTGTCAAACAGAGCACATCTATATTATGATCAGTTATCATATTATTTGCAAAAGTGTTTTCGTAGAAATGGATCTGATATTCAATAAGCCAAGCTTTATCATTTGTTTATCCATATTGCATCTGTTTTTTATTTGTTGAACCTCAATTAAATTGTTAACCTTAACTTGGTTTGGACGTTTTTTTGTATTTTCTAGTTCGGGGAACAGACACAGTCTCTATAGTGTGATATCTAGGTGAAAGAGTCTCTATGTGCTGAGAATTAACTGACCTCTGTGACGGGAGGCAGCTAGCAGACGGTCGGTTTAGCCAGTCTGTCTGCTTCCTGACCTGGGCCCCAGTTAGTCAAGTATAAACACTAAGACCATGTGCCATATTTCTAGACAGAAGAGTGGCGCCACCCAAGGAGGAATGAAGACCATCTCTTTTAAACAGGTCAGGTCTGCCCCAAAAGCTCGTCCAATGGTCTATGAAACCTATGTTATTCTGTGGGCACCACTTAGACATCCAGCCATTGAGTGATGACAATCTGCTATGCATCTCGTCACCAGAGTAAGCAGGGAGGGGACCAGAGCATATTACAGTGTCTGACATAATGTTATTTTTAGTAACTAGAGCACATTCATCAGGTTTCTCAGTGGGTGAATCACTGAGTGGGGAGAACCTGTTTAATGTTTTGATTGGAACAGAAGAGCGGTGTTTTGACCCACGACTATGCTGCCTCACCGTCACCCAGTTGCCCTGCTGCAGGGGCTCTGTTGCCGGATCCGAACAATGTACAGGAGTCCCTGAGCTAGACACATCCAAAGCCGTATCTAGAGCCCTAACATTCTTACTGTCCTCATTTAAAGTTTAGATGCGTGTCTCTAATTCTGAAATCTTCTCTGTCAGCCTAACTATTTCCCTGCATTTACCACATGTGAATCCCTCATCAGCGACAGAGATAGATAAACTGTACATGGGACAAGAGGTGCAAATAATGATAGCAAGAGAAGCCATTACTCACCATGCTTGATGAAATATTAACACAGTTGTTTGATGAACTTGAGAAAAACTGGATCGAGAGAGAGGAGAGGAGAAAAGAAAACAGCGATAGGTTCGAATGAAAACACTAATGACAAGCTAACGAGTGCTAACGCTTTGCAGGTGTCCTGCACTCACGGATATAAAATAAAAGTGAACGATCAAATTAATCTGATAAGATTGATCGATAATATCAGAAATATGGTGTGAATTAAGTTATATTTTACCACTTTAAAAAAACTGAGAGTGATAGTAAGATAAAGATTCTAGAGAAAACAGGAAGTAGAGAAAACACTGTCCAACAGCGACACCCGCAGTCAGGAGTAGTCTGATCTCTTCTTCTAAGAGATCTGCTTCTAAACAATTAAGCACACTTGAAAAAAGATGTTGGAAGTGTGTCAAGATAGCAGGTTGATGATTTAAGGTGCTGTACTATTTCTTCCAAAATTTTGCTATCAATTGCTTCAAAAGTAGACATAGTATATTTTTTTATATTGTGGCCAAATCTGTCTGACCTCTGCATTGCTTGAGGATGTGCCAATCGCCTTCCTGATATTGATGGTCTTCTCAGAAAAGAAGGAAGCAAACTCATTGCATTTGCTGTCTGAGAGCATTTCACTGGGAATCTGACTTGGGGGGTTTGTCAGTCTCTCACTAGTGGCACAAGTACGAGTGTTGTTTAAGTTACTGTTTATAAGGTTTGGGAAGAAATTCTGTCTAGCTGTGGCTAGTTTCACATTAAAAGCATTAAGGCTGTCTTCATCAGAGGTGGACACTACAGGAGTCAGAAAGTAAAAGTCATGCCATATGTTTATTCCACCCATGAACTCAGCAGCTGATTTCACCAGAGGAGGAATCAAGTCATTTCTTCCAAGTCACCAACAAATCTCAAGTTAAATCCCAAGTCCTCAAAGAGTTAAAGTTAATGAGCTAATTAAGTGACTAATTAAATGATGATTGTGCATTAGTGATGAACACCTGTTGTTATTGAGAATTACAGAGAATCGGATGTCAATGTTTTATTGGTTAAAATGATGCCTCCATCATGGAGATAAGTGTTTGATTTAGTTGTGCTCTTGATCCTTGATTTGTTGTGCTAGATCTCTATCTGTAACGAACATATGTGGTGTTGTAGAGAGGAGAGATCAGTGGTATACAATGAACATAAAGGCACAGCTGGTGATTATATTAAAAATAATGTGTTTTTTCACACGTTTAGATTTTGAATAGTTGTCCCAGTGAAACTACAGCACACAAACAAGGTACTACCACATTTACAGAGACTTTAAATCTGTGTGCCACATACAAGAATTTGAACTCCAGTGCTTTTTAGACACACACATATATCAAGAACCAGCATATGAATCTTTGCAATGACAAAATGCTTCATGTTGCAATACATGAAAAACTCCCATAATGCACTGCAGTATACATAATTCTTATTAAATCATAAATAATTATTTTCATTTTAATATTGAAGTAATATGGGGGCAACACATAATAAAATATCACTTTTTTTATGAAAAATACATTTGTATCAAGATCATATTGTAATCAAAAGCATAAATTACCTGCTAGTTTGTTTCTGCATTGCACAAATGTTTGCTGTGAAAGAATAATGCATTTGTTTAGATGCAAACTTATCAAAACTGTTAAAAGGCTCAAGAGTCCAAATGAAGCAAATACTGACCACAATTATGGTGACAAAGTTATTTTTTATTATCCTTCCAACTGATTTCATCCAAGGCTGTGCTTAAAGTCCGTTATAGCTCTTGTGTTTCTCTTTCCTTCAGTGATGTTGATTGTTAACAGCAGGTGTGCACAATCTTCATTTAATTAGTCACTTAGTTATCTTATTAACTTTAACACTTTGAGGACTTGGGATTTAACTTGAGACTTGGAAGGAATGACTTGACTCCTCCTCGGATGAAATCAGCTGCTGAGTTCATGGGTGGAACAGACATATGGCAGGACTTTTTGACTCCTGAAGTGTCCACCTCTGGAGAGCAGGGGGGTTTTCCTGAAGTCTACTAACCAGACTGACTTAATTTCTGTTAGACATCTACAAAAGATTTTATTGAGAATTAACAGAGGTTTAACTCTAATGTGTGTACAAACCATGTGTTGCTGCAGCATGAGATCTAGCAATATTACAAGAAAGTTAGAAGACTTTAAAGAGCATGAAAAAGTCAATCTATGAAAAAAAGTAATAATTAATAACTATTATGAAGGTAACTGACACCAACTATAACTTTAATGTTTCACCAAATTCAGCTCAGACCTTCAGACTCATCTGACTCACATTGCTGTATAACTGGTCAGACGTAACTTCCCAAAAAATCCTGTTGGATTTTGTTATATGAGCAATGAAGGCCTTAATATTTAATGTCCACGAAAGTTTTAAAAAACCCAGTCTACTCTTTTTCTACTCTTTTTTTTTTTTTTTACTTTTTCAGTTTAAATGACAAATAAATACATGAATTCCATGTTTACTGCCATGAATATGCCATATCTGTACAAGCATAAACTTCACAAGCTGTACATTTACTTAACTTCCCATTCTGACATTTTCAGTCTACCTCCAAGTTTATTTAAAGACTGTTTATTCACACTGCTTTATGCATTTAATGTTTGTCTTTCTGGAACTTTTATATTTTATATTTTTAAGCTTTATATTTTAAGCTGTACTAGGTGTTGATAAATCACAGATTAGTTCTGTTGTAAAAGCCAGTTTCTTTCAACTGAGACTGTTCCCACATAGCAACATTGTTTCGGCCCAGATCTGGCCAACACGGAAAGATGATCTGGCCCACATGCAGCATGGAATGATGGCCCTTGGGTGGAGCGCTCCTGTTTGCCAGATTTGAGCCACAAGCAGGCCATAGCAATGCCACAAAGCTGTTTGTGGAATTGTTTAATCCTTCTCTGCTGAGATCTTGAGAGATTGAATGTCTTTTATCTTCAGTTGATTTCATCTAAGGTTGTGGCTGAAGTCAGTTGTAATTCTTGTGTTTCTGCTCATCTCTTTTTCTGTTCTCTTTTTTCCTTCAGTGATTCTGCTTGTTAACAGGCTTATTAAGGCTGAAATTACTTCATATTTAATATATACACATATTTTGTGGCTCAGATAAGGTCCAGTTCTGGTTAATTTCTTTACTCTTGGCTGACATGTGGCATTGCTATGGCCTGCTTGTGGCTCAAATCTGGCAAACAGAAGCGGTCCGCCCAAGTGCCATCATTCCACGCTGCATGTGGGCCAGATCATCTTTCCATGGGTGCCAGATGTGGGCTGGATCTGGGCCGACACAATGTTGCTATGTGGGTTGGCTAAAATCAAGCCCTACCCGCCACGTAATGAGTTTTAAAGTGTAATTCATGGTTTTATAACATCAAGACTAGACTACTGTATGGTTTGGATAAGTCATCTCTTCAGCGCTTACAGTTAGTCCAAAATGCAGCAGCTCGACTTTTAACTGGGACTAAAAACTTTGAGCACTACCATGGTGCACTCGTACAGGGTGCACGCGCCTCCGTAAGTGTGTTCAGCACTCGTGAGTGCAGAGCGTCCCACTCATTAGGGTCCCCGCAGCGGCCACACATGAAGGATCCACAGCTCGAGGCCGGGGTGCCATATCATGCCGTTCGCCTGAGACAGCAGGTCCTTCCTGAGGGGGAAACACCATAGGCAGAATCTTCACTGGAGGGAACGCGTAAAGCCTGAATTCCAGCCAACGCGCTGTCAGAGCCTCTCCCGGCAGCGGGTAGTAAGATAGCGAGGAGAACGTCTTACAGTGCGTGTTCTCACTCGTGGCAAACAAATCCACTTCCGCCCTCCCGAACCAATCCCAAATCATTTGATCTGATCCTGGGTGAAGCCTCCATCTCCTTGAGGAATCCCGTTCCTCGAAAGCATGTTCACTCCATTGTTCAGAATACCGTGGATGTGTGCCGCTCTTATGGGAAGAAAGTGTCAGTCTGCCCACAACAGGGGACTCGCTGCCTGTTTGAATAGAGCTCTGGAGCGCACGCCGGGCGATATATGTACAAGACCACAGACGTGTTGTCGGTTTGAATCAGTACATGTTGCCTCTCTAATTTCGACCGAAAGGCTAGCAGGACTTGCTCCCCAGCCTGAAGTAGACACATTCATCGAGAAAAGAACGCCTGGGCTGAACATATCCGGGCTGCTCCACGGTCTCAGAGTGTTGAGGCAACTGTGAATGACCGTAATTCGCTTGTGGACTGAAGACTATGCCCTTGGCGGAACTCGAGTTACAGCCAAAACGTAGCGGCCACATATGCAGCAGACCCAGATGGCACACTGAAAAAGTCTCCGCCATCAGTCCTAGAAGCCTCTGAAATTCCCTCAGTGAAAACGAACTGCCCGGTCTGAAACAGCACAGATTCGATGAAATTGCTCTAGAGAGAAATGAGAGAGAGAGAGATATTCACACACAGTCCCAGCGTATCCAAATGGCAAAGCATTGTTTCCACGTGACTGATTAGCACATCTCGAGTGGGCTAAAATCAGCCAATCGTCCAGATAGTTCAACATGCGCATTCAGCTCTATCTGAGGGGAGATTTCGCTCTATTGCTCCCTCTCGAGCAGACTGAGAACTTCCTGTCGCAGAGCAGGAAGGTTTTGGGGCAAAGTCAGTGACGAGACCACGCCATTGAAGCGGGGAGGTCTGCGTTTGAACTGGAGAGAATATCCGTTGTGAATTATTCCCAGTATCCAAGGTGAAACACCCAAGATAGCCCCCCTAGCATCCATGAAATGACACAGCGGACACGTTAGCTCTACGGCCACTGATGGCTTGTTTTGACCAGGGCACCGCCCCCGCGAGGCTAGAAGCACTGGCAGGACGGCGGTTCACAGTGGCCATTGTATGGTGTTGCACTCTTGCGCCCTCGAGAGGCCATTATAATTAAGGGTTGTGGCTCTGTGCTGCTCTGTGTTGGGTGCAAGAGGAAGAGAATCTCTTTTGTTAAATTTGGACACAGGCTCCTATTGTGAGTTTTTACTAACACAAACAGCATTTAAACACATATAGCAATTGTCACTCATAGTAACATGGGGGACTGATGCATCTGAACAGGGAGAGTGACACCGTGTTTTTGGGGTGTCGGCACTCTCTCGCCCTCCCAAGGCCTTTATAATCATGGGGTGTGGCTCTGCACTGCTCTGAGACAGGGCAAGTGACACAGTGTTGGGTGTAGGAGGAAGAAAAGCTCTTTTGTTGATTGTATACATGCTTCTATTGTGGAACTCACACAAACAGCATTTAAAGAGACATAGCAATCATCGCCCGTAGTAACATGGAGGACATGATGCATCTGAACAGGGAGAGTGACACCGTGTTTTTGTGGTGTGACACAGTGTTGAGTTTAAAAACTCACACAAACAGCATTTAAACACACATAGCAATCGTCGCCTGTAGGAACATGGGGTATATGATGCATTTGAACATAGCGCTTGGAGGACGAGGCCTCCAGTGCGCTCACTCTTCCACTTTATCGGCCCGTCATGGAGATGGCTCGGTGGCCAAGGATGGCGCGCTGGTTCTCTCAGGGTGCGGGTCCACAACTGACCCAGATGATTCCTCTCAGGCTCTTACCACTGCAGGTTTCGGCCGAAACGAGCATCCGGTTTGGAGTGGGGTGCCATGGCGGGCTGTCTAGCCGGTCTTAGAGCCTGACGAGGTGCAAAAGAGCGGAATCTTGCAGATGATGACTGGAGTGAACGACGGGGCGTGGCTCGTCGCCTTGGCATGCTTTCTGCATCTGGGACTCTGCCAGACTCCATGGCGTCACCAAAGAGCTCACTCTTTGTAACTGGAGTAACTGGAACGTTTAGGAGCGTCCTAAGGTCCGCGTCTTTCAGGTCAGCCAGGTGAGTGCCTGTAAGGATGACCATGAGCCCCATTAAACAGCTGAGCAGAGCGCTTAGCCATCATCGCGAGATCAGTTGCCGTACACAGACCTCAGATGACGTCAGCCCCACTATCCCGCTGTCTGCCTGGAACACCTGGAGTATTTCCATGGCATGAAGAGCAGAAGCTGCCTTTCATCAGAAGTATAGGTTTTGTCCACCTATGGGCCCTATGCAGAGGGAGATAGGCACAGGTGCACGGTAACAGTCTCCTCAACGGGGGGGGGGGGGGTGCCAGAGTGGGTGCTGCCCACGACTTCACCATGAGCTCATGCATGCCTCAATGCCGTCTGGCAGCGGCTCGACAGGAGGATCCATGAGTCCAGCTACTTCTCCCTGGCTCGTCAGGTGCATTGCAAGCGAGACCCAGCTCCGTTACGGCCTTGCCAAAGACCCTGAAGAGCTCCTCCTGGAGGTCTGCAGAGCCCTCTTGATCGGAGTGGTCTGACTGTGGCTCACTGGTGGCAGTGGGCCTCATTCCCGCTGTTGTCCGAGTAACACTGGCTCTGAGGGCGCGCATTGGCAGCTCGGCACAGTGGGCGTACGTGTGGTCTGTGTGAGGCCCTGGCAGGTCACACAGAACTGGTGAACGTCCAAGTCTAGCAGTAGTAGCCATCGGATGTGGAGAGGAAAAACAGGCTGAGTAGTCCTCTATTGCAACTTCCACGATGACTTAGATTAGACTTCTAGCGCGAAGAAAGAGATTCTGACGTAATTTTCGCACCCATGCATTTTATACTGCCTGCTGACCTGTGAGTATTTGCATGCTTCGCGTCAATTGGCCAGCTGTCTCCAGCTGGCGTTAGCCCATAAGATCTCAGTGAAAGTGGAGAAGGGAGGAGTTCCCATATACATCTTAGCTGACGTAATGTTGAGTTACCGCCTCGAGAAGGGAACTAGCTTGTAACGCGATTGATTGGGTGTCACATTATACATAAGAATTTATTTTCAATAAAAATGAACAAAATGTTCTAAAAGTGGACGTAAAAAGCCTAACCAATGTTAAATAATGATGCAACTATTTATAATTGTAATATAATAATTTACAATCTGTTATTATTGCATCCTTTTAATGTATATCAATACTGAGGTGCATATGTATCTGCCAGTATAAAGTATAACTAGCATCTAATTATTTACACTTAGCCTGTTGCAGAGAACTACTACTTTTACATGGTAAATAGAATATATCATGATTTTCACTTATATTTTTTTTTTCTGTAAATAGCATCTAGAGCTACTTGCACTTAACCTACTGTAAATAGGATCTATCGCTAAGAAAGTAGGTTAATTCCACTTTGTGTAAATAGCCACTGCCGTATTTTTCTTACTCTATTGGCAGATCATTTGTAAAATAAGAAAAATGCACTTTTGATATTATAACACTGAGAATAATAACATTTGTATTGAGTCTTAAGTATGCAGACGGCTTTTTGTCAGGAGCTGTTGCCATGGTGAATCGTAATATCAGCGCTCCACTGAAAATGGCTTTCTATAGTTGTGGTGCACGCACTTAACTCAGAGTCAGTCAATTTAGAGTTGATTAAACCAACTCATTTCAGCTGTTCTGTATCTGAAAACTCAAGAATTTCCCATCTCAGGGTAAGTCAACTCAGAGTTCAAGTTTAAACTCAGAGTTGGTTTAACCTCCTTAGTGAAACGGGCCCCAGGTTCAGTAGCAATGTCCAAGCAAGGGGTTCAGGACTGGGTTTTAAATCTTTAAATTAATTTGTACAGTTGGGTGTCTGCATCCAGAGGTGTATGTCAGTAAGTACAACGGAAAATTAAATCATTTTTCCAAAATGTTTATTTTGCACCAGCTGCAGTTAATGTTGACTTTTTATAACCCCCCAGCTATCATTAAAGAACCTGTGTTCACCTCATGCTGCAGGAGTGTGGTGGGGAGCGAGCTCTGTATTGACCAATGGATGGAGACCTCAAGGCTGTCCATTAAATGAAGATCTGAAGATTTTGTTATCAAGTTTGTACAGATTACATTTTCCGATGTACTCACTGATGTACACCTCTGCATGCAGACACCCAACTGTACAAATTCATTTATAGATTTAAGACCCAGTCCTGCTGGAGAACCATGTTCTGCAGAGTTCAGCTCAAACACACTTGCTTGGACATTGCTACTGATCCTGAAGACCTTGCTTAGCATAGATGTGTTTATTCAGGGTAGCTAAACTTTGCAGGACACTTACATTAACCCGTTACATTCATTGCATGTGATTTATCAACACCTAGTACATCTTAAAATATAGGTCTCATGAAAAATAAAAGTTCCAGATGGACAAATATTAAATGCATAAACCAGTGTGTATAAACAATATCTTAAAATAAGGTTGAAAATAATGTTTGAGGTAGGTTGAAAAACCCATAATGGTGAAATTTTAAATAGATGTAAGGCTTGAAATGTGAAGCTTGAAACATGAAATTAATGTTTCAATAGCACGCAAACTTTTATTTTATTGAATTTTTCATTCAATTGAGATTTCTCTATAAAATCTCTATAAAAATGGCTTACAGTTTTTTTCAATCGCTAACAAGCGCTTAACCATACTTCAGATACTTTTTCTAAACTCTTAACACAGACTAACACCTGCAAAACACAATTGGCCAAATGGATAATTTTCTTCTCAAAAACACATTTGCATTGCAGTAAAAAGCTATTTTTTTCCTTTACTGTTTACTGCAGGAGGTACAGTATAAACACAGTATGATAGAACAGAAAATGTTTGACAGTATTGCTTACAGTGAACAAAATATCCATAACACATAAGAGCATTCTGAACAAAAAACAACAACAGCAAAAATAAAAACAATCTCTCACTGCCCCTGCACCTCTCACTGCTCCTGCTCCTCTCACTGCTCCTCTCACTGCCCCTGCACCTCTCACTGCATCTCTCACTGCTCCTGCTCCTCTCACTGCTCCTGCTCCTCTCACTGCTCCTGCATCTCTCACTGCTCCTGCTCCTCTCACTGCATCTCTCACTGCTCCTGCTCCTCTCACTGCTCCTGCTCCTCTCACTGCTCCTGCTCCTCTCACTGCTCCTGCACCTCTCACTGTATCTCTCACTGCTCCTGCTCCTCTCACTGCTCCTCTCACTGCCCCTGCACCTCTCACTGCATCTCTCACTGCCCCTGCTCCTCTCACTGCATCCCTCACTGCTCCTGCTCCTCTCACTGCTCCTGCTCCTCTCTCTGCATCTCTCACTGCTCCTGCTCCTCTCACTGCTCCTCTCACTGTATCTCTCACTGCTCCTGCTCCTCTCACTGCTCCTGCTCCTCTCACTGTATCTCTCACTGCTCCTGCTCCTCTCACTGCTCCTGCTCCTCTCACTGTATCTCTCACTGCTCCTGCTCCTCTCACTGCATCTCTCACTGCTCCTGCTCCTATCACTGCTACTGCTCCTCTCACTGCTCCTGCACCTCTCACTGCATCTCTCACTGCTCCTGCTCCTCTCACTGCTCCTGCACCTCTCACTGCTCCTGCATCTCTCACTGCTCCTGCACCTCTCACTGCTCCTCTCACTGCTCCTGCTCCTCTCACTGCTCCTGCACCTCTCACTGCTCCTCTCACTGCTCCTGCTTCTCTCACTGCTCCTGTTCCTCTCACTGCTCCTGCATCTCTCACTGCTCCTGCATCTCTCACTGCTCCTGCTCCTCTCACTGCTCCTGCACCTCTCACTGCTCCTGCACCTCTCACTGCTCCTCTCACTGCTCCTGCTCCTCTCACTGCTCCTGCTCCTCTCACTGCTCCTGCTTCTCTCACTGCTCCTGTTCCTCTCACTGCTCCTGCATCTCTCACTGCTCCTGCATCTCTCACTGCTCCTGCTCCTCTCACTGCTCCTGCATCTCTCACTGCTCCTGCTCCTCTCACTGCTCCTGTTCCTCTCACTGCTCCTGCTCCTCTCACTGCTCCTGCATCTCTCACTGCTCCTGCATCTCTCACTGCTCCTGCTTCTCTCACTGCTCCTGCATCTCTCACTGCTCCTGTTCCTCTCACTGCTCCTGCTCCTCTCACTGCTCCTGCTCCTCTCACTGCTCCTGCACCTCTCACTGCTCCTGTTCCTCTCACTGCTCCTGCTCCTCTCACTGCTCCTGCATCTCTCACTGCTCCTGCATCTCTCACTGCTCCTATCACTGCATCTCTCACTGCTCCTGCACCTCTCACTGCTCCTGTTCCTCTCACTGCTCCTGTTCCTCTCACTGCTCCTGCTCCTCTCACTGCTCCTGTTCCTATCACTGCTCCTGCTCCTCTCACTGCTCCTGCATCTCTCACTGCTCCTGCATCTCTCACTGCTCCTGCATCTCTCACTGCTCCTGCTCCTCTCACTGGACAAATTACAGTGTTTGTCTTTTTCTGTTTCTGTTTCCAAAAATATCACTCTTCAAAATCCTCCTTTTATTGTATAAGTGTCAATGTAATAGAAAAAAATAACCCCTACCATTGAGTCTAAGCCAGATTGGAATCAGTTGTGGTTGGCCCAGTTTACACAACATAAATCAGCTAAGATAAATTGTTTTTGAACTGATATCATTGCGGAAGCAGAGGTTTTTATACTGTATCTAAGGTTTGGAAGATTGTTTTTGCTATTGTGGGATGTTGTGTGTTAACATTTGTAAATACTACAAAAACGATCCATAATTTTGTTGGGAGGTATAGCTTGTCTGTTCAGAAAATGTAAGCATTGTGGAAATGTGTTCAATGACTCCATATTGTGTGAAAATGACATGAAATGTGTGAATGGTATGGCCACAATAGATAGATGCTGTGCTAATTGTGTTTAGAGTTTTGAAAATGTGACAACTGCTTGGACAAATGCTTGTTAGCGACTGAAAAAAACTGTAATATAAAAATCCTCATTCAACCCTAAAGGTGACAAAGTATTTATTTATAGAGATTCAAAATATCTTTGTAGCTTGTATCTGTTACATGATTTGTATTTGTCACATAATAGACATGACTTGTATGTGTCACATGACTTGTATCTGCACATGATTTCTTAGATGTGCCTAATTAAGGTGATCAGCTTTGTCTATTTAAAGTTGACTTCACCTCACATTGATATTGTGCCTGATGAAGACCTGAAGGTCGAAACGTTGCTTGATTAAATTCCTCTGGAGCAGTAGTTTTCAGTGTGCAGACTTCACTTCTTTATTTGTCTATACCATTCAGCTGTCTTGCACCTGCATCCTATTCGGATATTTGGGATGTGTACACCATTTTTGTATTTTTGATTCTTTCACGTGTGGATCTACCCATCCCTAATTCTTTTGTTTGGTTAAGATAATGTTTGGGCAATGAGTTCAAACTAATTTTGTAAGGGTAGGTTTGGGTTTAGTGGGGTGGAATATACAGTTTGTACAATATACTGTAAAGGATCAGTTATCATTGCTTTGACACAAGATGCATTCAATGACTACATCTCTCAAATTGCATGAATTCTTTTCTCACTCAGACACAACAACTGCCAAAACTCTTTGTACGTACAGGCTTATTTGCACATGCTTACATACTGTTTTCAAAACATATGTTCAAAACAATAACATAATACAAAACTGAATAAGACAGCAATTTTTCTACAGTAATATTTTCATGAAATAGATTTTAAATCTTTAAAATGAAATGCTATAAAAACAATTGGACAATTAGTAGATCAGCATAACTATTGTATCTGTATCAGTGGATGTTGTGTATACAAATTCTTGTATTTTGGAATTACTCAGTGCAAATAAATAAATAAACAACATAAAATATTGACGAATTCTGCATCATGTCTGATTCATTCCAGTAGCATATATTGCAGAGAATTATAAACCAAGATGTGTCCTTGTTTTACACAAGAAAACATTTTATAATGCTAAATGTTGTTAATGTGTTTTAGGTCATTGTTTTGTGGGTGACAAAGTGTGTTTGTCAACCTTTGCTAGTGTTCTGGAAGAATGAGTTGATTTGAGACCTGAAGAAAGTGTTTTGGTAGTTGTAGTGCATTTTGAATGTGAAATAAACTGCTAAGCTGAAAGTTGGTCAGGAGAACTGTGTGAAGAGTTTTGCAAAAGTGACCTAAGTATTGAGAAATAGCGTCTGTAAAAAAAAGCTGTAGTGTAATTATTTCAGCAAAAAAAAAAAAAAGAAGAAAAAAATGATTTGAAACATGATTCTTGCATTGTTTGCTCTTGAATGAACTAATTGTTAAAAATACAAAAGTGAAATTATATCACATTGTATCATTTTGTTAAAGCTGCAGTAGGTAACTTTTGTAAAAATATATTTTTTACATATTTGTTAAACCTGTCATTATGTCCTGACAGTAGAATATGAGACAGATAATCTGTGAAAAAATCAAGCTCCTCTGGCTCCTCCCAGTGTCCTATTGCCATTTGCAGAAAATCCATCGCTCCCGGTAAGAAACAATCAATCAGAGCTGCGGTCCGTAACTTTGTTTGTGTTCAAAATGTAGAAAAATGAACATAATAAGCGAGTACACCATGAATTCTATTTCCAAACTGTGTTTTTAGCTTGTCCTGAATCACTAGGGTGCACCTATAATAAGTGTTGATATTCGGACTATTTTAGATTGCTTCGGGGGTACCGCGGCAGAGTAACCCAGTACCTTTGTGATTCTTCATAGACATAAACAGAGAGAAGTAGTTCCGGCTACGACGTTCTTCCACAAGATGTAAGCAGTTCTGTTTATTAACCGCTAGAGCGCCAAAAGTTATCTACTGCAGCTTTAAATGTATGCCACTTTCACACAAAAAAGAGCAAAATGTTATTATGCAAATACCACCATATAATGCATCAATATTAAGGAAATTTTATTTTGGAATTAAGCATTTAGTCATGAACATTTATCATATGATCCTCAACAGTGGTGAAAATGATTATTCATACTGCAGTGCATTATGGGAGTAATTAATGTATTGCAACATGAAGCATTTTGTTGATTGTCACCATTGTAGAGATTCATATGCTGGTTCTTGATATATTTGTGTATCTAAAAAGTACTAGAGTTCAAACTTCTGTATGTGTTACACAAACGTAAAATTCATACCCTGTAAATATTAGAGCAATGTTTTTTGTGCATGCTGTAGTTTTACTTGAATTGTTTAAAACCTAAACATGTGATAAGAAAGAAAATTTAAATAGACTATGTGTTTATTCATATGTCACAGTTCTCTCTTTTCCACAACACCACATGCAGAGCAATCTAGTACAACAAGTCAAGAGCACAACTAAACCAAACACTGATCTCCATGATGGTGGCATCATTTTAACCAATAAAACATCAACATCTTATCCTCTGTAATTCTCCATCACAGCAGGTGTTAATCACTAATGCACAATCATCATTTAATTAGTCACTTAATTATCTCATTAACTTTAACTCTTTGAGGACTTCAGATTTAACTTGGGAGTCATTTGACTTGGAAGGAATGACTTGGTTCTTCTGGTGAAATCGACTGCTGGACTTTTACTCTTTGGCCCCTGGACTTCCCACCTCTGTACAAAACTGGTCTCTTAAGGTACAAATCACAAGGGTACAAAAGCTGTACTTTTGAGGGTACAGGCCCAGTGACAAGCTATTGTACCTCCAAAGGAACAATTATGTACTTTATTTTCTGAGAGTGTACCCTCAAGGGTACAGCTTTTGTACCCTTCACATAGGGTACATAAAACATCAACATCTGATCCTCTGTAATTCTTAATAACAGCAGGCGTTTTAGCATTAATGCACAATCATCATTTAATTAGTCACTAATTATACTGAAAACCGGAGATTAAATGGATTTTCAGGCAAATTACACTCACTCAGAAGATGATTGTTTCTATGTTACAGTTAGACATTATTTTTAAAATGAAAAGGATTTAGTAAATTCTGATTTCAATTCAGCGTTATGTGTTTATGTGTACAAATCACAAGGGTACAAATTTGTACCCTATGCCAAGGGTACAAAAGCTGTACCTTTGAGGGTACAGCCCCAGTGACAAGCTATTGTACCCCTAAAGGTACAATTATGTACTTTATTTTCTGAGAGTGTAGTGTAGCCAGAAAAGAGACTCTGGGTGTGCATATGAAAATCTGGGTGTGCCACATTTATTGTCAGATTACTGTGCAAAATTATGGGATAATATTTTTGTCGCACTGCTTCCGTCCAACCATACTCCTAGTGGTAATTTGCAGGTCGTGTCAAAATGTGGTTGGTTTAGAATAGATAAATAACTCTTTTGACTCATGTATGATAATTTTCTTCTAAATACTTGGACATTTCCAATCTGGCAACACTGTCTGTTGATGTTGGGAGTGGGACCAGGGAGGGAGAAACATCCTCATCAGGTGTAACGTTAGGCCTTGTGTTCGACTGTCCATCAAGCCGAGGTTTTTTACTAAAAAAACATTAAGAAGGGAGCTCTGCGATATATTGCTAGCTAGCTATGAGCAATCAAAAATGATCTGTTAATATCATAGACAGTAAGAGTTTATTTGCGCGGCAATGATCCCTGGGGAGCTGCTGGGGTCACAGTCAGCTGCTATTTGCTGATTGGTAGGCAGTCCGAATTTCGGCAGATATATTACATTTTAACATTTTGAGCATTATTGCATCATATATTGGATTCTTATGTCTGTGCCCCTGAGATGATTTAGAATGTTCAGTGATGTCACAGAACTGCAGATTCAAACTGCTTTTGCATGTTGGCTGGCGCTGAGCCAGAGAAGGACGTGTTCAGCGCTCAAATAATATGCAGTGTTTTCAACCACATAATGTTTATTTTAGGTTTCATACATTTAAATATAAATAATTACTAGTAAAACAATACATTGGTAGTTTTTTAAATACACACTGATGTCTATGGAAGCAGCAAAAACTATCTATTCAAATTTAATTTGCCGACGTTTTATTCATATATCAGACACACATAGCAGAAAAATAAAGTTTACTCTATTCTTCTCCCAGTTCAACAGCCACTTACTTTCATGTATTTCGGGAGAAACTGGGGAATTCAAGTGCTGTATGTTAAAGGAGCTATGCGGAGGTTTTTACTTAAAAAAATCTTTAAGATAGAGTTTTCATTTGTACATGTATGAGCCAACCATGATGTATAAAAAAAAAAGAATGACACCTCGACTGTCCACCACGGTTGCCTCTATCAGCCTGTAGGCTCAATTGTGAGTGGAGGAGTCGGGCCGGGATTGGCGCGAAAATTCACAAAATGTGACGTCATCCGCGTTCTCGTCTACTTGGGCTTACAACCGTATGGCACGCCAGCCATTATAGTAAGCAGCGGCAATAGTGTTTTCAAATGGAATCTGCAGATGGAAAGAAGCGACCAGCCTCCAGCACAATTCAGACCCCCACGGACACTCCTCGTAAGTAAAAAAAAAAAAATAAATAAAAATAAAATCGTATCTAGTGTGGCTAGTACCGGCGTCAGTGGTTGCTGCGGCAAAACAGCTGAAGCTCACCGGCGCCATCTTGTGCACCTAGCCCATTATCTCATGTTTTGAAGCAATGATTGTGTGGATGAAAATATGTCTACTTGTAATGAAAGCATGAGATCAGTTTTGAAAGAATGACTAGTGATGTTACAAGTTTGATCAGTTTGGATTTTTGTACTAAGAGTTTTGGAAATGCACACCTTAAGAAAATAGAACCAAACCAATAATAATAATTTAAAAAAGTGCAAAGGGTTCAAATCAATGTTATCTTTTTTGAGAGTGGTGACTTAAGTTTGGAGAAATGTGTCAAAACGATTGAGAGAAACTGTAATTTAACATTTACAAGTGTGAATCTGTACAACTTAATATAGCATTTACTTTATATAGAAAAGTAAAAGTTCTCTCATCTAGTACTGCTACTATGTAGCCTACTGTAATACATTTTTTCTCAGTTGCTTTGGTACATTTCTTGAATCATCCTTGAGATTTGCAAAACAGTAAGTGCATTTCTCAAAAGAACTCGTACAAATAGCAAAACACCATGGATTACCTGCAAAAGCCAGTCTCCTGCTCAAAATCCTTAGTAAAAATAAATATCTGTGTCAATGAACATGTCAGTGCCATCAGAAGTCCTTGTGTCATAGTTTACGGATAAGACAGTGAAATCGCTTAGTAATGTTGTCAGTATAAGTATGTACTCTGGAGGGATGTTCTGATGTTAACCATGGCAACATTTTGGATGACAGTTACTGTATTGAACAGTATGCCATATGCTTATGTATGCCATATATCCATTTCAAAAGTACAAATGTACACATCACTGAAAGATTCACTTGCACAATTCATGCCAAATTTACAAAAAGTCTACTAATAATGTGAACAAAATGTGCTTGGCATCTTATGACAACTAGATAAACCATTTTGCATTTAATGACTTATGAATCGTAGACTTTTTTTTTAAGGGGTAAGACTATTGCACATAAAACTGTATAATACATTTTGAGCAACATGACATTAGCAACTGATAATGTAGGAAACCGCAGATAAATGTGCGTAATCAGTTGCATGAATGTAAAAAAGCTATCGCAACTTGTTTAAAAGAATGATAAACTGGTTTTATGATGTGCACAAGTGATTAGATGATGTGGAGGTTGTACAAGTAGTTTTGAGAATATAATTTCTGATTTGAGAAATGCTCCAAAGTGACTGAGAAAAACTGTAATACTCCTGATTTAACTAATATCATCAGGAACAAATGTCCTTTGACCCTGTTTGTTTCATTGGTCAAATATGGTCTTTTTGCCAAAATCATCTGACTGTGAAACACAATGTTTCTGTGTTTTGAGAAAGCACAGATCTTTCTTCCAGTGACATAGCTGTCTAGCAACCCTCGTCTCTTACCTTCTCCAGTATCGGTCATGTGACTTCAGTTTCAGAGGAATCACTGTTGTGAACAGAGTCGAGTTTCCCCAGGAACAGTTGAGTTTGAACAAAGAGAACTCTGTGAAGCACTTTTAAACTGAGATTAATTACAGAAAACACGGGGACACCATCAATTCAGCTGAAGCCGCTGGACCTAATAATTGAGATATTCATTAGGTAACTGGACACATGGAAGGTGAAAACCCAAAAGGTTTAATATTTGTACAAAATTCTGCTGAAGAAAAAAAAATTATTTGGATAAAATCCATCAAATGAATAAATGTCAAACGTTATTGTTAAAAGTATATTCGATTTATACTACAATCAAGTACGTAAAAAAAGTATTCTTTATTATACTTTAAAAAAGAGTGCTTATTACAGAATTAATAATAATAATATTAAGTGTGATATAAATGTGATGTAAGGCACTAAGCAGGTTTGCCTGTTATTTGCAAATAAATGAAAATGTACTAAAGTTTACATATATATTAAATGGAATCATTTTAACCTTAGGTCTTTATATGGGACAGTGCAGAGTATGGTCATACTGGAGAGATAGTTTGGGGAAGAAGTACAAGGCCACATTCCCATGAATCAACAGTTCATGTTTGTGTTATAGGCTACTATTTGAGCCACTCACTCCAACATTTGATTTCTTTTGAAACTTGTATATTGTGCATTTAAATACATTTTTAAAGGGATAGTTCACCCCAAAATTTAAAACAAATTTGTGATTGATTTACCCCTTTAATAACACATTTGTAATGATGTTTAAATTAAGTACAATTAAAATATATTACCTTGTATTATCAAATAATGCATGTACTTAATTTCTTAGTCAACACAACAAAATAAGTTTACTTATGTGTACAAAAAGATAATTAAAACATAACATACTTTAAAATAAAACGTTTATTAAAAAGTGCACTTTTTTAAAAAGTGTACTTATGTGTATTAAGAAACAATCATGAAATTAGACTCTTTAAGTCACTTAAGTGGCCTTTTATTTATTTAATATTATATTATCTACAAGTATCATATAAACTATATTTTTTAAGATATAAAATACGCTATAGTGAATATTCAATATTATGAAGGGCATCTTTTATTTAACTCATTGACTTTGTGATAAATATCAATTTGTGAAATAAATTGTGAATAATGTCAATTTAGACCTTAATCAGGTTAGACACCATATTGAATTTAATAAAGTTGAAAACCAGGCTGTGATGGATAAACAACATGACATGTAATGTGTAATATATTTCCATAACTTCCAAGACTGTTTTTGTCCCCTGAAAGTTAAATAGTTAATCCCTTATTTCACAAAAATAGCTGTTACAATATAGCTGTGCATGTAATTAGCATATTGTGAATAAACTAATAAAAGTACATTGTTTTCCTAAAATTCTCTCATGGAAATGATTATCTATTTTGTTTAATTATTTCAGTAACTCTGCATGCTAATTTAATTCAAATCATTAACTCTCATTCATTTCTGTGCACAGCACATACTGTTGCCTTGACAATTTGTAAAATGCTCCATAAGCATTTCACAGTGCTTTCAGACGTGTAATATTGAATAACCTATTAAAGTTAGTATGCTTTCAGCCAAATGTACTGTATATATTATATTGCATGTCTTTTACAGTTTGTTGTCATGTATGCTAGAAACAATCTAAAACATTTTTTAAATAGCTCAAACACTAAAGTAATATATTCTAACATCACTATCTTATGATTATTATTTTAAAATAAGACACAAAATTATGTTTATGGTGTTAATATTACCGAGGTAGGTTATTTAGCCTGCATGCTGTCCTTATGTGAGCTGACACTGATCCTGTGTTTATAGAAACAGGTGACATACCCTGGTAAAGTGATATGCTGATGTATGCGTCACCCATATGAGGCCCTCTTCAATATTTCACGTTGCCACTGTTAGAAGCTGTCAAAATTGGTTCTCCATCAAGTAATTTAGTTACAACACATTACACAACATATATAAAAAAGTGGTTTCTGAAGAACTTTCCTTATTTATTTATTGTTTGTTTGTTTTATTGTTACTATTATTATTATCATAATTAGAATTATTTATATGTCATAATGAAGCACATTTTTCAGTTAAATAATTAAGCTCTGACAAGTGTATTTTGTGTAACTCTGCTATTTCTCTGTTGTTCTGTCCCTAACTTGCCACCATTTGACACCCTCACTTGTTAGGTGACCTGCTGATGATTACTGGTGTGTATTTAGCTTTGTTGCTAAGTGGAGGTAACATGGCCTCATGGCTTAAGTTTCAGGTTTTCTCTAGTCATCATTACACCCTAATAAAAAAAGAGATACACAGATGATTTTAAGCATCCATACAATAATTAAAATTCACCATGGGTTGATGTATTTATTTATTGTTGTACTGGAACACATAGGTAACAACTTCTTAATTTTGCTGATCAGCATTACAGTACTACCATAAACAGACTATAATATGAACACCAAAGGACAAAATTACCTTTTACAGAAACCTGTACTCCGTTGTTCTTTCTGTCTCTGTGTTCTCAGATAAAGTACTCAAACTCCAACCATTCTGACCCTCCTCTCACATTTCTACACTTGAATGAACCTTGGGACGGCTTTTAGTTCAGTTTATTTTATTTAATATTTTAGCTTACGAATTTAAGTGGCAGTATGAACCAATAATATATGTGTAAGAAAATTCAATTTGTACAAATAGACAAGTATACATAATAAAGAAATGCCCATTACAATTTGAATCGTGTCTAGTTGATGGTTTAAGAAAAAAGGATATTGACATTTTTTATTCTACAACATAGAGTAAACATTTAGTCAACTTTTCTATGTCAAAATACATCTAAATCAGACATAAACTCTTAGTGTAACTAGTCCAGAAAACTAAAATAAATAACCAATAAATTGACTTTATACACCCCAGTTAACTGAAAATGATGTCACGTTGAGATTTCAGTTGAACGTAACTGACCTAGCATGCATGTTCAAAACAATTACAAAAGGTAATTCCTCACTGTAAGTGTCCTTATACTCTGAACAGCCAACATCGCACTTACATGAAAAACTAAAACATCAAACAACTTCATAAGACATGGTTCCCCCACGATGGAGAATGTATGGCGTATTTTCACTTTTTTCCAGAAAATCTTGCCCATGCATTGAACACTGCAACACTGAGTTCAGAGTTGTCCTTTGTTTGTTTCACACATAGTCTCTTCTGTCATATCCTCCCCCACCTGTCGAGCGAGACGCAGGATACGGCATCCGAGACGGGTTATATTTTTTCTCCTGTGGAGGGCAGGAGCAACAAAGCAACGATCCACCCAAAATCAGGAGTGCGGCTGCTGCCCAGCCGATGTAGAGTGCTGCTCCCATCTCCCGTCTCCGGGCGTCAGGCAGCAAAGGGTTGTAAAAGTCCCTGATGATGCTGTTGGCAGACCAGGATACAGGAATCAGCTGCATAAGCCCAGCTACGATGAACAGCACCCCTCCGAAGATCATGACTTTAGCTTTGGATGACTCTTCTTCAATGCAATTAGTGCACTTGGCTCCACCAATGGACACCAATACAGCCAGGACGGTCAGAAGGATGGATATCACAGTCAGGGCTCGAGCCGCTTGAAGATCCTGAGAGAGAGCCAGCATGGAGTCATAGACTTTACACTGCATCTGTCCGGTGCTCTGAACCACGCAGGACATCCACAGGCCATCCCAGATAATCTGAGCCGTCACAATGTTGGAGCCGATGAAGGCTGTGACCCTCCACATTGGGAGAGTACAAGCCACGATGGCCAAAAGCCAGCCCAGCACACATGACACAATACCGATGAGCTCCAGGCCTAAAGACATATCTTCTTGAAGGATCTGTGCCAGCTACATGCAATGCCAGAGATACTGGTAAAATAACTGGACAGCAGTTTGAAAACCTGCAATATAAGCCTAATTTGGACCAATGCCTCGGAGCAAACAGAGCGCATCTGTGACAAAACAAGTGTCCTTTATAGCCCAGATCAGGTAGAGAGGAGGAGCCTGTTAGGATGGAGACATTACACAAAGAAGGGCTAGTCACACCAGAACAAAAACTGCTCTCCATTCCTGGAAAGTATTGGGAATCAAGAACAAAAGATTTGTGTGTCAATGTTTGTGCACATTCCACAATGAAGGTAGAGACAAAATAAACTTTTTGGAGAAATTGTTTTATATTGACAGGTCATTTTACTGTATTTTCCACAATTGTTTAAATTATTGTCTTCTGTGAAAAGCAGATGTCTATAAGGAGCTGTGTTAGTACATAAATCTCTAATTGCTGACAAGTATTGCCAGTTTTGATTGGAAAATAGTAGCAAAGTTCACAATGTGTAGCTTGTTGTTGTATACAATGGACATTTATAAAATTAAGTAAATGTTTCATCAATGTTTCATCAATTCTTCAAATTGTTTTAGTTAATACCTGGACTGTGCTGTAAGTAAGTTTGGGAGGGTTACTTCATAAAAATGTAATCAGAAATGTCACAAGTAATGATTAATAATTACTTTTGGATTACTTCATGGCCACATACATAAATAACATCAAAAGAAATGCAATATGATTAAGATAATTACATTTTTCTTGGTATGTTTTTTTCAGTATGTCTAAGTGTCAATATGTCTTTATTAGTAGTGTAGTAGTAACTATATAAGAAAAAAAAGTGCATTCTTTTTATGGAAAAATAGTAAATACTCTAACCATGGGTCATACAGGCTTTGCGTCAAGAAGATCCAGGGCATTCAAGCACTTTTTTAGTACAAAATTAATAAACTACACATTTTTCTTCTATTACAAGAAAATACATATTTCCTTATTCCTTACATTCTCTTCATAGAATATAAGCTGAATGCCCATGCTTCAGTTTTATCAATAAAGCTCCTTAAGGCCGTGGATGAGAATGGCCTGGATGCTTAGCTATTCAGAGCACTTCAGTGCCACAGACTTGACCCTGCACTACGATGATGCCACAGTACATTGGTTGCAGTATGGGGAACTTCATTGTCTAGGACCAGTATGTGTTGCTAATACTGACAGAAATTATGCACTCTGTTTTCACCATGCAACTGAACCCAACCAGCATCTAAGTGGTTGCCAATAACAGCTTTGATGAGAGATTCTTTGGGGCAAAAAAAGAGGAAAATAAGTATTGAAACATGGCCTGTCAGGCTCGTTCCTGCTCATCTTTATCTCACTACCCAAAGAAAATCTCAGAAAGAGCCTAAATCAGTTTTTATAGTCACGGTACAGATAGATGAAAAGTCAATCGCTGCCATAAAGCCAAGGTTTCTATATGGTTCACAACATTTGTTTGTTGCTGGTTGTTTTTGTGTTGATTTTGTCTTATGTCTTGTCAGTTACACCACGGCATTCCTCATGTACCTTTTGTTGGTTATGTACAATAAATACCTTGGACTTAGAACCTCTCCACACTTTCTGAGTCAACCAAGCACTAGAAATTCAAAACACGGGGGGCTATGAGAAAATATTTGGAAGGTTGCCCTCATTCCTTACATTTTTGAGGTAGTCCAGTGTACGTTATTGAGTCAGATGGCCTAATCTCAATGGACACTTTATTAGGCACATCCTTCTGATATTGAGTAGAGCCAACGTTTATCCCTGGATCAGCCTGATTTTCTTCTTGACATGGATTCAACAAGGCATTGGAAAGATTCCTTAATATTCTGGCCCATACTGGTATGATACCATCATAACTTTTTTTTTGACTTTGCATACATACTATTGGATTGAAGTGTGGAGGTCACTGATGTAACTGAACCTATTGTCAGATTCATGGAAATAGTTTGTAATCGTGTGTGCCATTAGAAAATGAGTGAACTGTCATCAAAAAAATATGCACATGGTCAGGAGAATTCTCAACAGTTGGATGTGGCATTTAGACATTACTCAATTAGTACTGGGACCCTAAATTCGGCATCTGTTTTGATGAAATGTTCAGGTGAAAATGCAATCTTTGAACATGTTTCAAGGTGCACATTTTCATAAAAAATGTCGTTATCTTCTCTGTGAATTTGTGAAAAAACATGTGTATCATGCACGTGTATTAAAGGTGCAATAGGTGATCTTGGAAAATGCTAAAATTAGCCTGATAGCACTGAGAGCAAACGTCCCACCCTCCCTGCAATCGCTGTCCATAGCCACACCCCCTGAACTAATTTATGCTCACAGACCAGAAAACCAGAGACAACATTACTACAATAGGGTACAGTAGTTGTTCCCAATTTCAGCCCATGTTCAGAAGTGAATTAAAGCCCTACTCATTGAGTAGGGAGCAATGAACATGTTGTAGGGGTCATATTGACCGGATCACAGTTCATTCATGTAGCTCACTTCTAATGAGCCTGTAATCTGAATTGGGTGTGTTAACTAAGCGAGACATCCAAAATATGTGTGCAGGGACGGGAATTGGGAACCACTGGGCTACATCATTTGTCTTTCACCAGCAAGAAACTTTTAAAAGTACTACAATACCAGTAAGGAAGAACAGGTTGTTGATGTTTGTCTGCCATTCTTGCTCTGTCTGCAAAGCGTGCATGAACGCGCTGATGAAATATCCTGTCTGCACGAACAGGGTGCGCAGATGTATGCAGATACGTTGACAGAAGCCATTTAAAATGCTCAGACTGAGCGTATTGATTGGATGTACATTTCTTGGTTCTACACCTTCCAAAGAATATATAAATACAGATAAAAACATGGTAGCACTTTATTTTACAGTCCTGTTCCTCATGTACATACTATGTACTTATTATAGTAATAACAATAACTATGTAATAACTAGGTACTAACCCTGAACCTACCCCTAAACCTAACACTACCCCAGTTACCTTGTATTACCAGAACTTTCTTAGATAAATATACTGTAAGTACACTATAAGTACATGTTAGTACACGTACTGTAAAATAAAGTGCAACCAAAAACATTTAGACCACCTAACTTAATGATTGCTATAGGGATGTGAAGAGAGTTTCAACAAGCATAACAAAAACATTTTCTGAAGACAATCACCCATTGCACCTTTAAGTGTTCAGTCTGTAGGTATGTGCTTATGATTATATTGTTTCTTTACAAAGTTACATTACCAGCTACTTTCCTGGCATTAATAATACAGTGTTTTTGGTAACAATTTAGACTATTCAACACTGTTCACTATTAACTAGTTGCTTATAAGGATGCATATTACTATCATATTACCTGTTTATAAGTAATACTTATAAAGCACATACTGCATTAATGCCTTATGCTGTATGACCATATTTTAGATACTTAAACATAAAGTAACTACCACAACTACTCCATTACTTTCTATCTGCAAATTAAGAATTTATTGAAGGAAAACTCTTGAGCTGATTATACACCGGCAACTTTTTGAGCATATTTGCCAGTCAATGTGTTTATTTATTTATTTATTTTTATTATGTTGCTTGGGCACTTTCACATTGAGAATGGATAACAAATATATATCTGGATACTTTAGATCGGTCATTGGCCCTGTGTCTCCCCTGGTTGCCCATTAAAGGCAACATTGGCCAAAGTTGCCCAGCAACATTGATCAAAAAGTTGCCCTGTGTATTGTTAGTCTTAGGAACTAATTAATATGTGTTCCCACAGTGTTATAGCATTTTTAGCAATTTTCAATTATCCATATGATATAACAATTTCATCTGTATACTTTCTTCTGCAATGAAAATCTTTCTTCTATTTCCTCATTCACTACCCCTTATATAATAAATACCATATTGTCCATTATACAGTGTACAATGTGAAGAACTTAAAAAGTTCTAGGATCTTTTCATTTTTACACAAACTTTACTATTGTTCATTAGAGAGGACTAGTCAATAGTCATTAATTGATCAGACAAATTTACTTACATTCGAATACAGCATATAGGGAAGATGGGGAAGGAAGTCGCCCTTGGGAAAAATGCAAATTTACTTTAAATGTATAGACACACATCAGCCAATGTGTAAAGGCATTGCAAATTATGTCTCATATTTTATGGATTGCATGATAATCAACTGTATCAGAGTTACAGTCCTTTAAGCTAAAATACTCAAAGCTGCATGGATGTCCTTAAAGGTCCTTAAGCAGCTTCAAGCTCTAAGAGATTCTTCTGTGTTTTTGTTACATTCCATGACTCAGTGCCTCATCTTCATTCCTGAAACAGGCCCATTGTCTGGGACTGGCTTAGATTAGGGCCCAGACAAAGACACGATTATTGTGAAAAGAGTGAGAAGACCTTGAAAACAGGTGAATAAATAGGCCTAGTGACAGCAGATTCAACTCATCACCTAATTATTGAGACTCTAAAACAGAATATTCTTCATTGTGTTTCATAGACAACTTGACATATTTGCACAGTTAGTTTGTTCATTGCAGTTTCTTTCTTTTTTCTGCTTGTTTTTATGTTATTTAATGAAAATGGTTAGTACCAGAAAAAGTCATGTAACAGAAAAAAATGATTCATATTTTTTTAATGGCTAAGGTTAATTTTCAATCCCTGCAGCAGACAGAGAAGTGGCACACTTCGACTACAAGAACATCCATGTAATGAACATTTTACGAAAGAAGCACTGAAGAAAAATTTAAATTATTGGTAATAACACAATACTAAAAATGACAACATTGTTATCAGTTTACACATGGCTATGAACATACTTATTCATGTGCTTATTATAAGTAATAATGTAATACTTGCAATTCTTCATAACAAAAGAAAGCACACAGCAAATTAGGAAAAGACACTTGAATGGCAAAACAGCAGAACTCACTGTACATAAATACACACAGTCTTAAGCCTTGTCATCATGTTCTCCGTTCAGGACATAAATGAACAGAGTTGCAACACATATAAAGAGTATGTTTGTTCACACATAGTCTTGTTTGTCAAAGCCACTGAGTGGAACAGAACGTGCAGCAGAGTAAACCATCCTGCTGGGTGGGCCGTACCTATTCTCCTCCTGTGGGGGGCAACTGCAGCAGAGAATCCCCCCGCCAATCAGCATAAGGGCGCTAGCTGCCCATCCCAGGTAAAGAGACGCACCTAGCTCCCTTTTTTGTGCCTCGATGATTATAGGGTTGTAGAAGGACCTGATGATATTATGAGCAGACCAACACACAGGGATCAAGTGCATGACCGCAGCACAGATGAAGGTGACTCCAGCGGCGATCATAACTTTGGCTTTTATGCGCTCCTCATCTAGGCATTTAGTGCACTTGGCCCCCAAAATGGAGAGAAGGAATCCCAGTACTCCCATCACAATGGCAATCACACACAGAGCCCGGGCTGCCTGCAAGTCTGAGCTCAAGGCCAGCATGGAGTCGTAGATTTTGCACTGCATCTGACCAGTGCTTTGCACCACACAGTTCATCCAGATTCCCTCCCATATGGTCTGCGCAGTTACAATGTTCACTCCGATGAAAGCTGTTACCATCCACATGGGCAAAGCACAAGACAAAATGCCTATAATCCAACCGAACACAGCTAAAGTGACCCCTAGCATCTCTAATCCTAGAGCTGCCATTCTGTTTTCAGAATTCGCAAAGGAAAGTCGCTCAGCACAATGGTTGATGCTTTATAATGCAATGATAAAGAAGGTGGAGTTATGTTGGAAAACGTCTCTGGGGATTGGCTAAACTTTAAGTGAGCTTAACCTTGGCATGGAAACGAGTTAGTTTAATGATTTAACTCTCTTCATGTGGTATTTCCCACTCTGAGACCAAATGGTGGTTAGATAAGAAAAGCCCAACGGCAACTAGTTAAAGGATAACTGGCATGACTACTGCATGTCTAGACTTTTGAATAAAACACTTCCAATGGCTTAGGATTGAAATGCATGCTTCAGGTACATAAACAAGTATACTACAAGCACAAACTTTATTTTTTGGATACTATGAACAGAGATTGATGTGAAAATTATAATTCAATTGATTTGTCACCTGAGAAGGAGAAATAAAGTCACTGAGGGCTAAGAGTCAACAGTCAAAAGACTGAATCACTGATGCCTTACAGCATGACTTTAGTTGCTATCAGCAATCCACGATTCCTCAAGGCCACACAGTAATAGGATCACTCTAACCTAAACAGCATCAGGCATTATTGACTCTCTTGCTTTTTCTCTCACACACATTATGTGCACACTTAGTCTTTAATCAGTCATGCATTGATATGTGAAGCCTGGTGACCTTTCATCAGCCTTTGCGATGTTTATTTATGTTGGAGCATGCGGAACAAGTGGAATAAGCATCTCCCAAATCCTCATCAAATGTAGTTTTTTTTTTCATACACATCGGTATGTAAATATTTTAATTGAATAAAGAGTAAACTAAATACTGTTACAGTACCTTGAAGGATAATATTTAATTACTATTTAAAAGTAGGTTGGCATATTAACCTATCAGAGCTTTACATATTTTCCAAATTACTTTTGAGAAATATTTACAGAAGATGCATCTTCTCTGTAATATAGCAGGTGCTTTTATCTTCACCCGTGAAGTCTAAGTTCCTCTCTCTTGACTAAAGAATTAGGCACAAAGAGGTTTAGAGATTTACTAGAACAACCAGCGCATTGTATCCATTCATGTCTGGGTCGACACGAAGAGTATCATTTATATTTGTGGTTGACCTTTAAGAGAAGGTCTGGTTTCAAATTATTACAAAGAGCATGTTTTGCGGACAATCTTTGCTTCACTCTAGTTTCAGAGTTCTCCAACTTTCTTTTCTCTTTTTCATTTCTTTTCTTTGTTTTTTTTTTTGTTTTTTTGCTACAGTTCCTTGTTGATTTAATGTTATTTAATGGCTGTTTAAATACATTCAGGCATGTCTGTCCATAAATTAATATGGTAACACTTTATTTTAACAATCCACTATACGTAACTTTACACATACATTTCAACATATTCTTGTAACTAAATTTAACCTAACAGTTTACTAATACTCTAATGACAGTTAGTTACGAATTTACTTATAGTTATTAAAATGTCTCAAGTGGACTCAAAATAAACGTTACCATTCATTTTGCAATATGCATGGGAAAACCTGCATTTATTATCATAATTTCATTGATATAAAAGAGCAGCTGATTATTCACCTATTAGCATTTGGATCATGCAAAACTTTGATCAAAAGACAAAGTAATTGCAACAATAACAAATACAATATAAGATGAAATGAAAATAAAAACAGTTGCCTGGTTGTTAATCAAAGTTCAGCATCAGTCAATAATTTGTTAATGACATGCTTGTTGCCGTCATTTAGCAGTCTTCTTGGCTTTTCTCTCAAGGTCCATCATGTGCAAAGGTTCAGACCCCTCAAACATAGTATCTCCTATCAAATCCATTCACAGAGACAGATTTGACCCCTGAGTAGTCCACTCTTTTCGGCACAGCATTGTTCTGTGCTTTTGAGGAGCAGGAACAAGACAAAATGGCTCCACCTAGGATCAACAGGCAGGAGGCGCCCCATCCGAAGTACAGCGAGTTCCCAAACTCCCTTTTTTGCGTCTCCTCTAGAAGCGGGTTGTGGAAATCCAGGATGATGCCATTAGCTGTCCAACAGACGGCCACTAGCAGCATCAGTCCACACATTATAAACGTCACCCCAGCTGCCAACATAATGCGTGGCTTGTTCGCTCTGTCTGAGGTGCAGTTGGTGCACTTTGCTCCAGCCACTGCCAGAGCCATGCCTATCACACCAAGCAGCGTACTTACAACAGTGAGAGCCCGGGAAGCCTGCAGGTCATCGGGAAGTCCCAGCATGGAGTCGTAGACACGGCAGTGCATCTGCCCTGTGCTTTGCACCACGCAGCTCATCCATAAACCTTCCCACACGATCTGAGTGATGACGATGTTCTGGCCTATGTACGCCGCTACTCTCCACATGGGCAAACAGCAGGCAACCATCACGCCAAGCCACCCGGCAACGGTCAGGATCATCCCCAGGATCTCCAGCCCGGCTGAAGCCATCGCGCTTCACTGTTCTGTTCTGTTTCACAGACTGTGATGCTCAGGATCCAGGACTCAGCTCTGAGGATTAGCTCTGATATTAGAGACTTGAAGATTTGCTTAAATGAAGAAATGATGAAAGAGAGAAAGGGGGAGAGAGAGAGAGAACGAGAGAGAGAGAGAGGGAGGGACGGAGTGAGAGATACAGTTTCTACCTTCTTTATACTGCTAAGAGAAGATGGAAGGTGGAGTCTTAGATGGCATCGTGGTTTGTGAGGTACAAGAGAGACTGGGGCTTTCTGTAGCACTTTTCTTGTACGGGTTGGCTTTATTAGGTATTATTTTCTTTTTTTATCAAATACGACAATCAGGAATAATATAAGAATAACTGCATGTATCCTGCATGTCATTAGTGAAAACAAAAGTGTTTGAAGTCATTTGATTGTTATCCTAAGAAGGAAGATTTTTAAAAACAATGCATTAAAAAGAACTTACATTTCTGTCTTCTTTACTTTTTCAGTCCCAGTATTTATATGGTTATCATATAAAAGTATACATTTTGTCCCACATTAAAATCTAGTGTCTAATGTGTCTTTGAGAAAATCTGCTGACTCACTCCTTTTTGAGAAGAGACAATTCATCTCTTTGTTTTCAGGAGTAGACAATAATCCAATGGGATCTTGGATCTGCATAAATATGAAAACATACATTATTAATGTATACTTCATATTCAAATATATTAATAGGCTGACTTTGTTCAGTTGCATAGTTTGTTTTACGCATTTACCTGAAATTACATATAAAAGTTTTATTCTGTTCTTTTTGATTCTGGTGCAGGTCATTTCAATTAATTCCACCGCTTGCTAAGAGTTAACAATAAAATGTTAATATGAATGAAAATGATGATTTAGTGTGTGTTTATTTTGTGTGTGTGTGTTTGTTAGATTAGATTAGATTAGATTCAAATTTATTGTCATTGTACATGTAAGTTACAAGGCAACTAACTGCAGTTAGCATCTAACCAGAAATACAATTAGCAGTAAGTACAGAATATATGATACAAATGTACAATAAATAGCTGTAGGGAAAAAGCTGTCCCTGAGTCTGCTGGTCCTTGTCCTGCTCCTGAAGCGCCTCCCAGAGGGTTAGGAGGTTAAACAGTCTACACTGAAAAAAGTAATAAGTAAATTTACTTAATTTTTATTTGGCAAGTTTTTGCACAAGCATTTTTCAAGTAAATTTAACACATTTGGAAATTAAGTAAATCTACTTAACTAAGTTAAGTAAAAAAAATTAAATAATAATAAGTACATTTTACTGAGTAAAATGTTATTAAATAATATTCAGTTAATGCATTTAGCAGACACTTTTATCCAAACAACGTACAGTGCATTCAGGCTAACAATTTTCACCTATCATGTGTTCCTGGGGAATCGAACCCCCAACCTTACACTTGCTAATGCAATGTTCTACCACTGAGCTACAGGAACACTTCAAGATTTTGTGAAAAATAAGTGCAAATTTCACTTACTTACTTTTTTATTTTGGAAAAGTTTTTACACTAACAAAAAACCCGAAACAGATATTCTAGAAATTTCTAAATGTAAAATATATTTTTTTTCAAAACAGTTTTATCAAATGAGGGTAAATAAGTCTCTCACTTCTGTCCCTTTAAACCAGTTTACAGCAAAGACAGCACGAAGGACTGGATGCACATGATAGATATTCTGCAATTAAGAAAAAAGAGAAAAGAAATAAGCACTGTAAAACCCGACAAGTAAACTTTACTCAAACCGTTTGAGTAAACAGATTGCCTTGATTTAAACCATGTTAGTTTTAAAACTTTGCATTTAAGTAATTAAGTGATTAACTAAGTACTGATTGAGAATTAGTGATGAACAGCTGCTGTTAACAAACAGAATCACTGAAGAAAAGAGAAACACAAGAACTACTACAACTGACTTCAGACACAGTCTTAGATGAAATCAACTGAAATAAAATACATGAAATCTCTCAAGATCTGATTAAACAACCCCTTACGAAAAATAACCATGGTTTTATTATAGTAAAACTGTAGTAACCCATGGTTTTTTGGCATATTGACTGCCATTTGTAAAACCACAGATTTACTACAAATACCATGGTTAAACTATGGTTAATATAGCAAAACCATGGTTAATTTGTGGTTACCATGGTTTAACTACAGTAACCATGGTTTTTTGGTTTTATTTGTAGTAAAACCATGGTTAATTTTCGTAAGGGACCCCACAAACAGCATCACCAGCTCCACTTATTAATAACCAGACTGACTTTATTTCTGTCAGACGTCTACAGAAGATATTATTGAGAATGAACTAAGGTTCAGATGTTGATTTATTGTTTCATTTGAAGTAACCATGTTAGAGATCAGTGTAGGAGCCATACATCTGAGTTTGATTAGTCTTTCATGATATTTCCTCCTTTTCTTTCTATACTGTTGTGTATGTGCACGTGCATAGTGACGTCATTGGTTACCGTGGGTGTCACCGGGGGTGTGGTGTCTGTATTAATGCATGTGTGCTCACCTGTGTGGGGCTGGTGTTTGGATTATGGCTGCAGGGTGAGCGTGTGGAGAAACTTTCTGTCGACCGTCGCCGTTATCATCTTCTGTTTCTGCACTGTCTGAGGTATCTTTGCACGGCTTATGAAATGCATCAATTCAAGTAAGTGTTGGTTCTTGCTAAGCTTGTGACATGGAACAATAAAGACGTCCCATCATGTGCAATGGCTCAAGTGACGCGTCTTCAGTGTAAACCCACATGTCTTAGCCTGCTGCGGCTTTGGATTAGTTTTAAATTTTATATGCCGCATTATTTGTCGACAGAAAAGTTTGTTGAAGCGCGGAAACGTTTCGTTGGGATAACATTTGGATGTTTGAGATCGCTTTCAAAGTTGTAGCTGGTAAACGATAGACGTGAATGCACATTGTACTCGCGTAAAGCCCATTCATACATAAATCTGCTGTTACGATGCTTATTTGGTCATCACAGTCGCTTTTATTAAAAAGTACACGTTTATAAAAGTGGCGCATTGTTTGTCAATGACGGATTGTATTCCCCGCTAGGCTCAGCGGTACTTTCGCATAAGGTGATTGTACTGGTTTGTTTGTTTTGGGGCTTTTGGTAGTGTTTTGGTTCGTGCGTCAAGCGGGTGAAGCATTGTGCTTGGGAGTGCCGCCATAGTTCTGGTTCTAAGATGGTTTGTCTGGTTCTAGACTATTGGTATTGAGGTACATAAATACCCACCGCTAGTATGCACAGAAGACTAGGGTTGAGTTTAGCTTAGCCTCAGTGGAAGTTAGGGGGAATCAAAGACAACGCATTGTACCTTGTTCACGTGGAAACACAAGTTATAAAAGGGGCGCTGTGTTTAGTGTCACTAGCGGATATATTTGTGATTATTGGATTGTTTGTAAATGAAAAATGGAGTTGAATGATACCAGGTCAATTGATAAAAGACAAACACTTACACCTAGGGCCTTTGAATATAAATTGGAAAAGCTCCAAGAAGAACGCCAAGTAAAAATAAGAGAAATTAAAGACCTAAAGCAAAGTGCTGATAATGCTGAGAAAATACGGTTATGTCTTGAAAATATATCGAGCTTGTTTAAAGAAGCAAGTCATCTTCATGGTGTTGTGGTCCCTATGCTCCCACCTGAAGAACAAGAAAAACAAAATGCTTGGTTTGGCAGTGTGGAAGAACATAAAATTGCCTTTGTAGAGGAAACAAATGAATGGTTGCTGGAGGCACCAGACATTTTAGAGGAACGCGTTGTCTCACCGTGTTTAGGATCTGTTTCCAATGATGAGGCACGTATATCTAAAATAGTGGAAAAGGCAGTAGAAGATGATATTAGACCAAGGGATAGTGTTTCTAATGTGTCAGTGAGGTCAAAGAAATGCAGTTCAGTGGCGAGTAAATTTATGTCCATTACTTCATCAGCTAGATTAAGGGCTGAGGCGGAGACTGCGGCTCTTTTGGCTCGTCAAAGGCTGCTGAGTCAGAAGCATGCCCTGGAGGAGCAGCAGGAACTGTTGAGGAGAAAGAAGGAGGAGCTGGACCTAGACATGGAGCTGGCAGCATCTATGGCTAAAGTAAGTGTGTTCAAGGCTTCAGAAGGATCTTGTGCATCTAACATTTCTGTGAAATCAGACGGGATGAACTCCTATTTGAAAAGAGGGAAAAGAACACAGTTAAGCTACGACACTGCAACATTTGTGCCTGAGTCCAACACTCAACCATCGGCTGCAGAGGCTGGAGGGGAAGCTTTGTTTTCAGGTAATGTTGCTGGGCGGCCTAAGACATATTAAAAGATTGAGCAGTCCGCTGTTGTGACCCGGGCCTGTCCATCCACTTTGGTTACTCTGCCCGCTGCTGTGACTGGGGCTGGGATGTCCACTCTGCCAGAAGGTGCTTACCAGTTACCATATGTACCAGCACCTGTAACAGTGAATAATTCTGATCAGCGTTTTCTCACAGTTTTGGAAAGGCAAAATGAAATTACATCTTTATTGGTTGAACAACAGTCACTTTTTCTCTTACCTAAGCGAGACCTACAAGTTTTTGACGGAGATCCATTGCAGTATCAAACTTTCATAAGAGGATTTGAACATAACATTGAAGGAAGAACACAAAGTCATAAGGACTGTTTGTATTACCTCGAACAGTATACGAGAGGTCAGCCCAGGGATTTAATCCGAAGCTGTCAACATCTGCCTCCATCTCATGGATACACTAAGGCAAAGTCACTACTTCAGGAGCATTTTGGCGATCCATACAAAGTAGCCTCTGCCTATATGGATAAGGTGCTTTTATGGCCAATGGTTAAAGCTGAAGATGTCAGTGCTTTAAGAGCCTATAGTTTATTGTTGCAGGAATGTTGCAACTCTATGGGAGCCGCTGTAAGTGACCTGAACGTGCCTGCAAATATGCAAACCATTGTGAAAAAGCTGCCTTATAAGCTGCGGGATCATTGGAGAAGTGTGGCCTGTGCTATTCAGGAGAAGTTTCATCGAAGAGCTACTTTTTCGGATATTGTGGAGTTTGTTGAGAGACAAGTCAAGGTAGCAAGTGACCCTCTTTTTGGAAATATACAAGATACACCTGTGACAGGAGAAAGGGATTAAAAATGGTTAAGTCTCACTCTCAAACTAGTTCAAAGGCTAGAGGCAGTAGTTTTGCCACTGCTGTAATACCCGCTGAGAAGAAAGTGGAGTCTGGGAATAAATTGGAGAAGAACTCTCTAGTGAAAGGTTGTTTGTTTTGTGGAGCTGGGCATTCGTTAGATGTCTGCCTTCTTTTGGATAAAAGGACACAAGATGAAAAGTTGTCTTTTTTGAAGGAGAACCGTATGTGTTTTGGATGTCTGTGCGGTGGCCACATGAGTAAAGATTGCAGAAAACGTCTAATATGTAGAGTATGCAATTATAGGCACCCCACATTGTTGCATTTCCACCCTAAGGCAAAACAAAAGAGTTTGACTCAGGCCAATGGTGACTTGGAATTTGCCAGAGGAGGTGCTGTGGTGTCTGTTCAGTCTAGTGGCTTGACTGAGGCCGGTAAACAGGACTGTACACTTTCTATCTTGCCTGTTCAGGTGAAATCCAAAAGGGGACAAGAGACCTTGGTCACATATGCATTTTTGGATCCGGGGAGTACCGCCTCGTTCTGTACAGAGCGACTCATGAACCGGCTCAATCTTACAGGGAAGAAGCTGGGAATCCTCCTTAGAACTATGGGACAAGAGAAGGTGGTGGATAGTTATAAGCTGTCAGACTTGGAAGTTGCAGGGTTGGATTCGGACAGCTTTTGTGACCTTCCTGAGATTTTTACTCAAAGGAGCATGCCTGTTCATAGAGGAAACATTCCATGCTCGAAAGACCTTCAAAGATGGCTGCACCTGAGACACATACAAATACCACAGATTGATGCTGATGTGGACCTTCTGATCGGCACTAACGTCCCTCAAGCTCTGGAGCCGTGGGAGGTGGTTCGTGCAGTGAACGGGGGCCCTTATGCAATTAAGACCATTCTGTGTTGGACGGTGAATGGCCCACTCCGAGAAGATTGTCGGATCAATGATCAGTGTTTGCAGCCCGACATCACAGTCAATCGGATCTCAGTGGCGAGGCTTGATGAGCTCTGGGAGAAACAGCTGAAGGTGGATTTCCCTGAAACTCTGCAGGATGAACAACCTGGTCTGTCAAGGGAGGACAAGCGCTTCATTGAGTCAGTCTCAGAGTCTGCCAAGCTCATTGATGGTTATTACAGTATTGGTCTGCCGGTAAGACAAAGATACATCAAAATGGCAAATAATAAGATAGTTGTAGAACAGCGTGCATTGAGTCTTAAAAGGCGTTTGAATAAAGATCAATCTTTTCGGTCCGATTACATCACATTCATGTCCGGGATGCTGACTAATGGTTATGCAGAGAGAGTTCCAACTGAGCAGCTTGCTCGTTGTGATGGAAGGGTGTGGTATATACCCCATCATGGGGTGTATCATTCTAAAAAGAAAAAACTGCGGGTAGTTTTCGATTGTGGGGCTACGTTTCAGGGGACTTCTTTGAACTCACAGCTTCTTCAAGGACCGGATCTCACAAATTTGTTAGTGGGAGTCCTCACAAGATTCCGTAAGGAACCTGTGGTGCTCATGGCAGATATTGAGGCCATGTTTTATCAGGTCAGGGTGCCGGTTGAAGACTCTGACTTGTTGAGATTCCTGTGGTGGCCTGATGGAGATTGTAGTCAGGAGCTAGTGGAGTACAGAATGATGGTGCATCTATTCGGTGCTACTTCCTCCCCTAGCTGTGCCTGTTTCGCTCTGAGGAAGTGTGTTGAAGACAATCGGAAGTGTTTCAGTCCTATGGCAGTTAACACCGTCCTGCACCATTTCTACGTCGATGATTGTTTGGTGTCTATTGGCTCTGAAGAGGAAGCAGTATCTTTATGGCAAGAGCTTGTTGCTTTGTGTGCTAAAGGCGGTTTTAAGCTCACGAAATGGATTAGTAACCGACGTACTGTCCTCGCTACTATCCCTCAGGAGGAGCGGGCCAAAGAGGTGAAAGATCTGGATTTGGATAGTGATGCCTTGCCTGTAGAGCGTGCTTTGGGTGTACAGTGGTGTGTCCAATCTGACTCATTTAAGTTTAAAGTCACACTTAAACCTCACCCACTCACAAGAAGAGGAATCTTGTCCGTGACTAGTTCGATTTATGATCCTCTTGGTTTCTTGGCACCTGTTGTTTTGTCTGCCAAGAAAATCCTCCAAGATCTTTGCAGGAGACGTCTGGGATGGGATGATCCTTTGCCCTCTTCGGTTGCTGGAGAATGGATGGCTTGGCTGGAAGACCTTCATGGCCTTGATAATTGGAAGGTCAGTAGGTGTATAAAGCCTGTGGACTGTGGTCGTCTTGTTTCTGCTCAGCTCCACCACTTTGCAGATGCAAGTGAGGAGGGGTTTGGGACTGTGACTTACCTGTTGCTCCATGACGATTGTGGGCGAACTCACAGTGCGTTTATAATGGGAAAGGCACGAGTAGCTCCTCTAAAACTTGTCACCATTCCCCGTATGGAGCTGACTGCTGCGGTGGTGGCTAGCAGGATGGATAAGTTGTGGAGGAAGGAACTGCAAATGGACCTCAAAGAGTCAGTTTTTTGGACAGACAGCACTTCTGTTCTGAAATACATAAAAAACGAGACCTCTAGATTTAAAGTCTTCATAGAAAATAGAGTGTCTGAAATATTGAAAATGTCTAACGTATCTCAGTGGAGGTACGTGAATACATCAACCAACCCTGCGGATCTAGCCTCCAGAGGTGTTAAAGTTCAGTTATTGCTAAAGACTAGTGCATGGCTCAGTGGTCCTGAGTTTCTTCATGAGCCTGAGAGCAGTTGGCCCAAAAACCCTGAGACCCTGGGAGACTCTTTTGTTGTAGACCCGGAGGTCAGGGCTGTGGTGGTGAACGCTGCTCAAGTAGAGCATGTCAGTCCAGTGGAGAAGCTCATTGGTTACTTTTCCTCTTGGCTTCGTCTTAAAAGGGCTGTTGGTTGGCTTCTCAGGTTTAAGACTTTGCTTTTGTCCCGGGTGAGACATCGCAACCTGTTGAGAGAAACTCTTTCAGGATCAGACCTTGGTGCCGAGCAGCAGGGGAAAGCGCTACAGGTCCAGATGGAAGGTGTTAAGGCTCAAGTGCCAAAGGATGTTCTGTCCATGGAGGATATGGTTGCAACAGAATTAGATCCGTCAAAATTTTTTTGTCAAAAAATAAGGTTTCCGGAAGAACTGGCCAACTTGAAGAAAGGAGAGTGTGTAAGGAGGACGAGTCACCTTTACAGGCTTAACCCGATCCTGGATGGTGATCTCATTAGGGTTGGAGGACGGCTTAGTAGAGCAGCTATGCCAGTTGAAGCAAAACATCCAGTTATATTGGCTAAAGATCAACACATCTCCAATCTTATTCTCTGTCATGTACACCAAGAAACAGGTCATGGTGGACAAAACCATATGCTTTCTCATCTGCGTCAGAAATATTGGATTCCTGGTGCCTGTGCTGCCATTAGAAAGGTTTTGTCTAGGTGTGTTATCTGTCGTAGATTGTCTGCTTTGCCTGGACATCAGAAAATGGCTGACCTTCCTTACAGTAGGATAACTCCTGATGAGCCTCCTTTCAGTCGAGTTGGTTTGGACTGTTTTGGACCGTTTGAGGTTAAACGTGGAAGAGCTGTGGTCAAGAGGTATGGGCTCATTTTTACATGCTTGGCGATGCGAGCCATACACCTTGAAGTTCTTTCATCTTTGGATATAGACTCCTTTATCAATGGTTTTAGAAGGTTTGTGGCTAGACGGGGTCAAGTTCTTGAAATCCGCTCAGATAATGGTACTAACATTGTGGGTGCTGAACGTGAATTAAGGGAGGCCATTGAGAATCTGAACCATAACCTCATACATGACGTGCTGTTACAAAAGGGCGTGAAATGGGTTTTCAATCCCCCAGCGGCATCACACCATGGAGGTGTTTGGGAAAGATTGATCCGGTCAGTTCGTAAAGTGCTATACTCCATTTTGAAGACTCAGACTCTGGACGAAGAAGGCTTGGCGACGGTGTTTTGTGAGGTTGAGGCGATTGTTAATGGCCGTCCAATTACAAAAGCATCAACAGACCCTCAAGACTTGGAGGCGTTGACTCCTAACCATCTACTACTACTTAAGTCGCTGCCGTTGTTGCCACCAGGACTGTTTAAGAAGGAGGATGTTTACGCTCGTCGTCGCTGGAAACAAGTGCAGTATATGTCGGATTTGTTCTGGAAGCGCTGGGTAAAGGAGTACCTTCCTGGACTTCAGGAGCGTCAGAAGTGGAATGCTGCTAAAAGAAACTTTGTTCAAGGAGATCTCATCGTGTAGTGGATGATATGGCACCTCGCAATACTTGGATTACAGGAAGAATTGTGGATACTGTTCCGGACAAAAATGGACTTGTGCGAAGTGTACGGATTAAAACTAAAACCAGTTATCTGAACAGACCAATAACTAAAGTCTGCCTTCTGCAGGAAGCGGAGGGGCAGTGAAGATCTGTGGATACAGCGGATATGAACTTTGACTTTAAAGGACTAAAAGTTCACTTTGCCTTTTGATTGATGTTTGTCTCCCACAAGGTGGTTCTGGTGGTCAATTATTACTATGAAATAATTTGGGGCCGGAATGTAGTAGCCATACATCTGAGTTTGATTAGTCTTTCATGATATTTCCTCCTTTTCTTTCTATACTGTTGTGTATGTGCACGTGCATAGTGACGTCATTGGTTACCGTGGGTGTCACCGGGGGTGTGGTGTCTGTATTAATGCATGTGTGCTCACCTGTGTGGGGCTGGTGTTTGGATTATGGCTGCAGGGTGAGCGTGTGGAGAAACTTTCTGTCGACCGTTGCCGTTATCATCTTCTGTTTCTGCACTGTCTGAGGTATCTTTGCACGGCTTATGAAATGCATCAATTCAAGTAAGTGTTGGTTCTTGCTAAGCTTGTGACATGGAACAATAAAGACGTCCCATCATGTGCAATGGTTCAAGTGACGCGTCTTCAGTGTAAACCCACATGTCTTAGCCTGCTGCGGCTTTGGATTAGTTTTAAATTTTATATGCCGCATTAATCAGTGTTTGCTTTAGTTGGGCTCTTGACTTCTGTCTTAGTCTTTTCTCTGGCTGTTATAACCGTGTGTTTCTAAAACACAATGTTGTAACTCAAAAGCTCAGAAGAAATGCCATCAGGTGTTAATCTGTACCTAGGTGTAGGTTGTTGTACTTTATATTGGTGATCATCATAAATTATTCATCTGCATGGAGTCTAATGAAGCAGGTGTAGTGTAATTAGTAAGAGTGATTCTAATTAAAAAGACACTAAGAGCCAGTGACTCAGTGATAATCAGTTAATATAAAAATGACTTTCTAAACTTTTGTACACATTCATTTTTCTTCTATGCCAGTAGTTGGTCAAACACAGACATCAATAATCAGAATATGAACCTCTACAATGGAAAAACATGCTGCAATGCATTCTGGGTACTATTGTAGTACAGAACTCATCCATGGCTCCCAGCATGCTCTGCAGCATTTTTTTTATGGTCACCATTGTTGAGGTTCATATTCTGATTATTGATGTCTTTGTGTGACTGTTTGACACCGTAGAAGACCACACTGTTTGGAAAGTCATTCAGATTAACTGATTATCACAGAACCACTGGCTCTTAGAATCACTTTTACTATAATCAACCAAATTACACAACACATATTTCATCAGAGAATGGACTCTATACAGTTCAATAATTGATGATTATCATCACCGATATAAAGTATAACAACCTACACCTAGAAACAGGTTAACACCTGATGGCATTTTTTCTGGGCTTTTGAGTTACAACAAATGTGTTTTAGAAACACACGGTTATAACAGCCAGAGAAAAGACTAAGACAGAAGTCAAGGGTCAAGAGCCCAACCTGGTGTTGAAAGACTCGATCTACATCCAGGTTACATTTGATCCCTTTAAAGAATTAAATTCCTCCAATTAAATATATAATTAATTGTTCCACTACACAGGTCAGGTTTTAAGTAAGAGTTCTCATAGTGTTTCTATCTATATTGAAAATATTCACTTTTGTTATCAAAGCTAAAACTGGTTAGATATATCTCAATTTTAGTGTAAAATCAAACTGATAAAAAGCAAATATATTTTCATGGCATATTCTTACTGTTTTAGATTTTATTTTGTTGGGGTCTGTGTACGGTATACAAATGGTGTACAGCATTTGTTGTGTGTTTATGTTCTTGCCTTTCGCTGATAGAGGGAGCTATTAGATACCTGCTGTTTAAAAGTGCTTTATAGGACAGAACATTCCCTAATATTTATAATAATAGCAAATCTATATTTGTGTAATGCAGCAGGTAATTTTTTATAAGCTTGTATGTATTTTAAATGCACTTCATTTATATCTATCTATCTATATATATATATATATATATATATATATATATATATATATATATATATATATATATATATCATCTTCCATAAAACTGTATTAGAAGAAAAAAAATAGCTTATTTTGCGTTCTCAATTTATATATATATCAGCCGCTGCTCTCAAGCGGGCACAGAGGTGAGAGATGTCTCCAAAAGACTTTGCTAACTTTGTCATTTCCTTTTCCCATAGAGAGCCAGCCCCAACGCCACGGGAGAGCACGGACCCACACTGCACCAGTGCACCGACAAGCCAAGATGCCGAGCAGTGAGCACCAAACCACCTCACAGCAACGCCTTTCACCTCCCCTTGTATCAATAAAATCCACCCTTCGGGGAACTTACCTTCATCCTCAAGTCATGTCCTACTTCACCCTGCCACACTGGTGAAGAATGCAGGCAGGACAGTGAAGAAGACATCAACAACCCTTCCCCACACCGCGGGCTGCGATTGGACTGGTTTGGATTATTATTATTTTTTTCACGTTCATTACCTCACGTGTTTTCTCTGGTTCCCCAGGTGGCGCTCCTCCCCCGACGACGGAGATGGAAGAGCTGCTCAAACGCTTCACCGAGGTTAAGGTTAATGATTCAGGAGGTGAAAATACTGTGTAATTACTAATGGCATGGATTTTAGAGCGGATAACAACTGAAGGTTTATGAAACTTTAAATAAAGCATTTTTTTTTTAAACAACGGAACTTAAAGTTGTGAACTAAAATATTATTTCAACCATACAGCATGTGAATAAATAAAATGCATACTTTTCATAACATTACATTATTCATAAAATGCATAACGTTTCTGCCGTTTGGACTTGTACTTCAATATAATGAGCTCCAAGTTTAAGAATAGCCCTAGTCTAGTTTCTCTCTCTCTCTCTATTTAACAGCATTAGCTCAATGAAATACGTCTTCCTTCCGTTAGAATGAATGTTTTCCTGCCTTGCTAAATGTTGGGCTTATGATCAATAAGTTGTATTCGCCTCAATCTGATTTAGTAAAGTCAAACCGCAGACAGTGTAGCTACATCACTGAGCGCAAGTCAAGTGCTCTTTGAGGCGGGAACAGAGGATTCCACTTGTTCTTAAAGCCTTCCCTAAACACCCACAATCACAAATAACAATGATTTTCGTAAAATAATGATTAATTATTAATTGATGATTTGTTATTAGCATTATGGTCTTGTGAAAATAATAGTATGGGCTGCGATAAAATTATGAATACAAAGAGTAGTGCTGCTAAGTGCAGGCATGTTTCAGCCCAGTAACACACCGTTCCTCAAAGCCAAAAAACAGACCGAATACAGTTCAGCTGGAGGGGGTTGGGTTTTTGGGGAAAGTTATGTGTGGCTTGTGGGGGTCGAGATAAATGTGTGAATTGCTCTTTCATATGGACAAGTGTCTTATGAGGCTTTCACTTGCCGAACTTGTTTATAAAGGACTGTTGTTTTGGTTATAGACTAAAAAATGGTCTGCCCCCACGTAAAATTTTTCTACTTCTAGTCGTTTGTTTGTTATATTCAACTAATCAGAGGTTTATATAAAATATACATAATCAAATCTTAATATATCCCACGCTCAAGCACATGCATTAAGTTTACAACAAAGCACATGCAGAAGTAGCCTAATAATTGTGGAAAATGAGACATTTTAATTATTTATTAATAAACAAATGTTTCTTGTCGACTGCATGATGAAATTCACAGTGCTGGCTCTCTCCGACAGAGAAATGCAACATTCACAGATTACACAATTAGTTTTCATTTAAAAAATATTTCAAGCTTTCTGTAGATATATTTTTAATATATGTGAGACACCACGATATTATGTTAATTAAAAAAGTATAAATTCATTATCAGGAAAAAATTTAAGTGATGAGACGGCGCTCCCCTGTCATTAATGCACATTAATATTTTTTGCATCACTTGAATATGAGCGTTGAGGTTTTCACTCGCTCCAAGAATAATATAACGCATAATTAATGTAATATAAATAATACTGCACACCTTTTAAATGTGTCAAATCTAAAATATGGTTTAATACCATGTAGCCTAGAAAATATAAGCACAGACTCAGGCACAGGCTTGACATTTATCCTGCTTGAATTCGTTCTAAGAAATGCACATAAATTCATAAATACCAAACTTTCATCTGTGAATATTAAATATTAAATATATTAAATATTTTAACCATAGTGTTTTTCTTTCATTTTCCGTGACTGAAGCAGTCAAATGTAACACATTAGCGATGCAAAACTGACGTATATTTGCGAAAATGTGCTTTGCGCTTGTTTGATAACTTAATAAAGCTGCAAAAGCACTTTACAAACGCCGCGGCGGCAGTACCCGCGGCGGTAAAAAGGGCCTTTTGAATGGCTTCTTTCTGTACTTAATCTCAGCCTCCAAGTTTTTATGCTTCTCTGGGTGAACAAGATAAAATCTTTGCCTAATTGGCTTTGCCTCCCCAACATCTATATCATGCTTTAATAGCATTGTACGTGATGGCGTATCTCCAAATAGGCAAGGAAAACTTATTATCAGCCTAACCAACTGTGTCTGCTGACATGACTCTAGATGACCCAAAACGCTTTCCAATTTATCCAAAGCTTCCTTATTTTTCAGCTGACCAGACACCATTACCTCATCAGGCTCTGCTAAATCCTCTACCTCCCCTACAACTGAAGAAGAGGACCTAGCCAAACAAACAGGATGAGTTTTGGACAACTTTAACCACCCCCCCCCCCCCACTACCAAATGACTCAGGCGAAACATAAGGCTTCAAAGGATGAACATGACAGAGCCGGGCCTTTGACCTACGAGCTGGAGTAGAAACTAAATAGTTTTGTTCATAGAGCTTCTTTAATACATAAAATGGTCCCGAAAATTTTGCTTGCCATGGAGAAGTAATTATAGGCAAAAGAGCTAAAACCTGGTCACCTGGGAGAAACTCTCTGCGCTCAGTCTGACCATCATAACATTTCTTCATCTTAGTTTGTGACCTAGCCGAGTTTTTCCTAGCCACCTCTTGGGACATATTGAGCCTAAACCTGAACCCATTCACAAAGTCCAGTAGGTTAGTTGGTGGCTGAGCTTCCTTCCAGTTGTCCTGAAAAAGAGCCAGGGGACCCCACACTTTATGACTAAAGATCATCAGGGCTAAAACCTCTCTAGAAGCCACCAACATCCATGGGAAAGCCTCTTCCCAATCAACCTGCATCTGAACACACAATGAACGCAACATGGACTTAAGCGTTTGGTGAAACCTCTCCAAAACACCTTGGCTTTGAGCATGATAGGCCGATGAAAAAGTTATGAACTATGTTCAACTGTTTCAGCACTTGAGCAAATAATTTTGAATAACAATTCCACCCTTGATCTGACTGAATGATCTGAGGAACCCCAAAAATAGAAATAAATTGGGACAATGCACGGACCACCGACTTAGCCGTTATACTGCGCAATGGGCAGGCTGCAGGATATCTAGTGCTTTGACACATCATTGTCAATAAATACCTGGCACCTGATTTTGATGGAGGTAACGGCCCAACACAGTCAATAAGATGTTCAAATGATTGACTTATAGCTGGTATTGGACAACGTGGCACATGTTTCAAAACCTGGTTAGGCTTACTAGTCAACTGACAGGTGTGACACGACTTAATATATGCAGACGCATCCTTTTCAAGCAAGGCCAAAAAAAAAAAATACCGCAAAACTCGATCATGCATCTTCCAGATACCCATGTGTCCAGATTGATCATGAGAAAGCTGCAAAACAATATCCCGATGTGTTAAAGGAACAACCACTTGATAAATCGGATCACCAACAAAACCATCAAACTGCGGCATCCATTTTCTCATCAAGATATTATCATGCATAAAATAAAAACAGGAGAACAAACCCCATCCATACAAGGCTTCAAAGTGTTGTCAGCTCTCTGTTCCTGCATCAGCTCATCATGGGAAACAGACCAGAGGACAACGGGTAACAGTAGAGGAGGACTAGAGGCCACACCCTCAGAGTAATCATAATCCAAATGCTTTGAGCGCATTAGTGCACAGGCACTGAACACATCAGATAACTGTATCTCACTCTCATCAGGCTTACTACACACCTGATGGGTAAACGTCACTTTGGCAGGTGGAGATACATCAGAGCCCATAAAGGTGTCTTTTGAAAATGGCAAGGTTGCAGCTATAATAAACGAGTCAAACGCACCAGTGTCACACAAAATTTGTATGCGCACTTGCTCTTTGCTTCCCATTAATGAAACAAATCCCTCCTTAATAAAAGGCAAATACGATTTCAACTCCAGATCACCTTCTCCAGTGATTCCAAACTGGGCCTTGTGAACAAGCATCTTCGAAATGCAGGGAACAAACAAAAACACTTGCACAACTCCGTTGATGCTCTGTAAAAATAAACTCCATCCACTCCCTTAATGCTGTTTTTTTTTTTGGTAATCTCTGCTGGATTGTCTTGCCCTGGCAACCAAAAACACACTTCTTTTGTGACTTTTCGCGACGCTCTCGCTCTGATCAGTGAATCGCTCTGATCAGTGAAATGTCTGTGCTGCTCAGCCTCGCTATACGGGAGCACACGCTCTTCCGGCAGAAGTGCCTCAGGACCCATATAAGGAAATTCCGCTCCATCTAACGTCACACAGAGCCATACTCGAAAAAAAACTTTCCGAAACTTGTGACAAACCGGAAGGAGTATTTTGGGAACAAAAATACTCCTTCAAACGTACAACTTAATTTTTGAAACTTTGTCCATGTTTAGCATGGGAATCCAACTATTTAACAGTGTAAAAAAAACTCATGCATGAAATAGCATTTCAGCCCCCCTTTAACTACAGTGTACTTACCACAATCAGTGCTGCTTAAAGCTGAAAAAGCCTGTTGTGCTTTACATGTTAACACACTGTAACATTAACATACGTGTGGAGTCAGAACAACCTCGAGCCTCTGCTAAACGCTCAAACAAGGAAAAGAATGTCTCTGGAACCTCCTCATTAAACCTGGGAACTAACCTCAAATCACTCAAGTCATCTTGCTTCGTGCTGCTTACCTGTGCCCCCATGGGGCGGTCCGCCCAGAGTGCCTCACCCTCCAACTTACCATCTCTAATCAGGGCCAAATTTTTTCTCTCCAAATCTAACTTCTTTCACTCCAAATCCTGTCTCATACGTTCCATTGCCTGCTCCTTCTCCTGCTCAGCTTTAACACGTAAGAAAAGCAATTATTTCTGCTGTTCAAATGATAAGCCAACTGGTCTTACACTTTCCAACAGAGATGCTTCAACCAAATTGTCAACTTTAACTGGCATTGAAACACCAATTTCCAACAATTTCACTTTCAAATAACTTTTAACACAATCTTTTGTTTTCCGGGCATTTCCTATATCAACCTTATAATATTCTGCAATCCTGATCAATTGTGTCTTAGTGCAAATATCTAATCCACATTCGACTGGTGATTCAATAAAATCTTCCACTACTTCATCCATGGCTAGCAAATTCACAAAATAAAGACAAGAATCTTAAATGACAATTTATCAGTACACACAGGTTTTTAAACCACAAACCAAGGACGGCATTTTCCTGCTAACTAACTAGCCAAAAAGCTAACTTACTGAACCCTAGTCTTCGTGAGGTGTAGCGGTGGTTTTTTTATGCATTTATAACCCGATGGCAAGCTGGCAACCCTTCTAAAACCACAGAAATGTTCCCGAGCCAATGTAAGGAACTTTAGCCGCCATACCTCCAAACTAAAACAATAATGCAGTGAACCCCCTATTGGGAAATGCTGCTACACGTACAAGGAAAAAACGCCAGTCCAAAACTCACGGCCAAATACTCCCGCTCGAGTATGCCAACAAACAAATGGATCCAAAGTAATCAAACAGGCACATCTCCCAGAGCGCAACATCTAACCATATAAGCACAATGACGTCAAGGGAATTCCTCTGTAACCGCCAATCATTAAGACGCACAGAAAATGAGCTACACTCGCTCGCATGTGCCCCACAAGCGCTCATAAACAAATTATTAAATCAAATCACAACTTGCACTAAAACCAAATCAAATAACTAAAAACAAAATGCCCATATCCAAATGGACGAGCCCCTACTTTGTTACAACTTACTCAGAGCCATAACAAGCGATAGGAGAGCATGCCACAAACAAACGGTACAAAACATAAATTTATTGTGTATTGAACACAGTTTTAACAACAAAATCCAAATATGGGGTGTGTGAATGTCAATATCAGTAGTGTAGGGCAAATGCATGGATGTGTGATAATAATAGCTGACAACTAATAAAATTAAACACATTAGTTCACATTTTTCTACACCACAATCAATCAAGCTCATATCACCAGCACTCACTGAGGCAGAAGTCTCAAAACTCATCCTTTCTAATCACCCTACTACTTGCCCGGTTGATCCTATTCCATCTCATCTCCTTCAAGCCATTCCGCTGCTTTTGATATGGTTAACCACCAGAACCTCCTATCAACTCTACTGGCAAAAGGCATCTCAGGAACCACACTTCAATGGTTTGAGTCTTACCTATCAGATAGGTCCTTCAAAGTATCTTGGAGAGGTGAGGTGTCCAAGTCACAACATCTAACTTGTGGGGTGCCTCAGGGCTCACTTCTTGGACCATTTTTCTTCTCTGTCTACATGGCATCATTAGTTTCTGTCATTCAGAAACATGGCTTTTCATACCACTGCTATGCTGATGACACTCAACTCTACCTGTCATTCCATCCTGATGATCCAATGGTAGCTATTCGCATCTCAGCATGTCTAACAGACATTTCTTGCTAGATGATGGACCATCACCTTCAACTCAACCTTGCCAAGACAGAACTGCTTGTGATTCCAGCAAACTCATCGTTTCATCACAATTTCACCATCAAGTTAGGCACATCAACCATAACTCCTTCAAAAAAGCTATAAGCCTTGGAGTTATGATTGGTGATCAAATGTCTTTCTCAGACCACATTGCTAAAACTGTCCGATCCTGCAGATTTGCTTTATTCAACATCAGAAGATCAAGCCCTTCCTTTCGGAACATGCTGCACAACTCCTTGTTCAAGCTCTTGTTCTGTCCAGGCTGGACTATTGCAATGCCCTCTTGGCAGGTCTTCCAGCCAGCTCTATCAAACCTTTACAATTAATCCAGAACGCGGCAGTAAGATACATTTTTAATGAGCCAAAAAGAATACACCTCTGGTTGTCAATTTGCATTGGCTTCCAATACCTGCTCGCATAGATGTTTGCCTACAAAACTACCATGGCTCTGCACCCATTTACCTAAATTCGTTACTTCAGACTTATATCAAAGTCAAAGTCACCTTTATTTATATAGCGCTTTAAGCAAAATACATTGCGTCAAAGCAACTGAACAACATTAATTTGGAAAACAGTGTCTCAATAATGCAAAATGATAGTTAAAGGCAGTTCATCATTGAATTCAGTTATGTCATCTCTGTTCAGTTAAATAGTGTATGTGCATTTATTTGCAATCAAAGTCAACAATATCGCTGTAGATGAAGTGACCGCAACTAAGCAAGCCAGAGGCAACAGCGGCAAGGAACCGAAACTCCATCGGTGACAGAATGGAGAAAAAAACCTTGGGAGAAACCAGGCTCAGTTGGGGGGCCAGTTCTCCTCTGACCAAACGAAACCAGTAGTTCAATTCCAGGCTAGAGCAAAGTCAGATTGTGCAGAAGAATCATCTGTTTCCTGTGGTCTTGTCCTGGTGGTCATCTGAGACAAGGTCTTTACAGGGGATCTGTATCTGGGGCTCTAGTTGTCCTGGTCTCCGCTGTCTTTCAGGGCAGTAGAGGTCCTTTCTAGGTGCTGATCCACCATCTGGTCTGGATACGTACTGGATCCGGGTGACTGCAGTGATCCTCTGATCTGGACATAGACTGGATCTGGTGGCCACGGTGACCTCGGAACAAGAGAGAAATAGACAAATATTAGCGTAGATGCCATTCTTCTAATGATGTAGCAAGTACATAGGGTGTTATGTGAAGTGTTTCCGGTTCCCGTTTACCTAATTAATGCAGTCTAAAAATCCTTTAATGGATTTGGATATTAAAAGCATATTAGTATGTATGTGTATGCCAGGTTAAAGAGATGGGTCTTTAATATAGATTTAAACTGTAAGAGTGTGTCTGCCTCCCGAACAATGTTAGGTAGGTTATTCCAGAGTTTAGGCACCAAATAGGAAAAGGATCTGCCGCCCGCAGTTGATTTTGAAATTGTAGGTTTTATCAAATTGCCTGAGTTTTGAGAACGTAGCGGACGTAGAGGAGTATAATGTAAAGGAGGTCATTCAAATACTGAGGGGCTAAACCATTCAGGGCTTTATAAGTAATAAGCAATATTTTAAAATCTATACAATGTTTGATAAGGAGCCAGTGCAGCGATGACAGGACCGGGCTAATATGGTCATACTTCCTGGTTCTAGTAAGAACTCGTGCTGCTGCATTTTGGACTAGCTGTAGTTTGTTTACTGAGCATGCAGAACAACCACCCAATAAAGCATTACAATAATCTAACCTTGAGGTCATAAATGCATGGATTAACATTTCTGCATTTGACATTGAGAGCATAGGCCATAATTTATATATATTTTTGAGATGGAAAAATGCAGTTTTACAAATGCTAGAAATGTGGCTTTCTAAGGAAAAAATTGCCATCAAATAGCACACCTAGGTTCCTAACTGATGACGAAGAACTGACAGGGCAAGTCTTAGACAGTGTTTCTAGGTTATTAGAAGCGGAGTTTTTAGGTTCTATAATTAACACCTCTGTATTTTTCTGAATTTAGCAGTAAGAAATTACTCATCATCCAGTTCTTTATATCGAGTATGCATTCCATTAGTTTTTCAAATTGGTGTGTTTCACCGGGCCGCGAAGAAATATAGAGCTGAGTATCATCAGCATAACAGTGAAAGCTAACACCATGTTTCCTGATGATATCTCCCAAGGGTAACATATAAAGTGTGAAGAGTAGCGGCCCTAGTACTGAGCCTTGAGGTACTGCACACTGCACTTGTGATCGATATGATACATCTTCTTTCACTGCTACGACCTGATGGTGGTCATATAAGTACGATTTAAACCATGCTAATGCACTTCCACTGATTCCAACAAAGTTTTCAAGTCTATGCAAAAGAATGTTGTGGTCAATTGTGTCAAACGCAGCACTAAGATCCAATCAAACTAATAGAGAGATACACCCACGATCAAATGATAAGAGCAGATAATTTGTAACTCTGTGTAACTACTGTGATACGGTCTAAATCCTCACTGGAAATCCTCACATATACCATTTTCTAAGAAGGAATATAATTGTGAGGATACCACCTTTTCTAGTATCTTGGACAGAAAAGGGAGATTCGAGATTGGTCTATAATTAACTAGTTCTTTGGGGTCAAGTTGTGTTTTTTTTGATGAGAGGCTTAATAACAGACAGTTTGAAGGTTTTGGGGACTTATCCTAATGACAATGAGGAATTAACAATAGTCAGAAGAGGATCTATGATTTCTGGAAGCACCCTTCTTATGTGCCCTCTAGAAACTTGTGGTCTGCAAATGAACGTCGCTTGATTGTGCCATCCCAAAGAAGCACAAAGTCACTTTTATGGACTTTTAAATTAAATGTTCCCTCTTGGTGGAATGACCTCCCCAACTCAATCCAAGCAGCTGAGTCCTTAGCCATCTCCAATAATTGTCTTAAAATCCATCTCTTCCATCTTTATTTTACCCTCTAACTTTAACACTCAATATTCAAATTATATTCTTAAAAAAGAAAATTGAACTACCTTTCTAATCTTTTTGTATTCTATTTTCTTTTCATTTATTATGCAATTGTGTATGTGTGTGTGTGTGTGTGTGTGTGTGTGTGTGTGTAAAGACCTAACACTAGCTTGCTCTATTCTATTTTATTCTATCTGTTTTCTTTTTATTTATTATATTATTTAAAAGCCCATGCTACAGGTACTGTGTTAACCTAACTGAGACTTGTTATAGCACTTATATATCATTGCTCTTTTTGTTGTTTTTGATTGCTTCCACTGTCCTTATTTGTAAGTCGCTTTGGATAAAAGCGTCTGCTAAATGAATAAATGTAAATGTAAATGTATGATGTGTATGAGTGCAAGTATTGAGTGTAACAAAATACATAAACTTAAATAAACTCAAATGTGCATCAGTGAAGAATGCTGGCATCCCATGCGAGGCATGGACCTAAACAGGTCAACCGAGGTAAACACCATTATTCTCAGGTGACAACAATCAAGTCTGAAATAGTGAGGGTGCAAGAGAACAAGCAAAGACAGGCCAAGGGCCGTAACAGATTGTTATCCCAATGCCCCGCGTGGCATGACGGGCTGACGAGCTGCTGGACCATTTGGGAAGGACCCGGTTCATATCCACTCTCGACCTCACCAAGGGCTACTGGCAAGTCCCCTTGATGGATCAAGCAAAACCAAAAATGGCCTTCTCTACCCCAAGCGGCCACTGGCTGTACCGGGTCCTTCCCTACGGCCTACACGGGGCCCCATCCACCTTCCAACGGCTCATGAACCTCCTCCTCCAGCCGCACTAGGCCTACGCGGCGGCCTACCTCGACGACGTCGTGATCCACTCGGAGACCTGGGAGGACCACCTGGAGCGGCTGCGGAGGGTGCTGATGGAACTACGCTGGACTGGCCTGACTGCAAACCCCCGGAAGTGTCATCTGGACCTCTCCGAATCCAAATACTTGGCATATCAGGTGGGTCGCGGCCTGATCAAACCTCAAGAGAAGAAGGTGGCAGCTATCCTCTCCGCGCCGCGGCACACCTCCAAAACACAGGTACGGGCCTTTTTGGGGTTGGCGGGATATTATCGCTGCTTTATCCCTAACTTCTCCTCCTTAGCTTCTCCCCAGACAAACCTGACCAGGAAGGGGCAGCCGGAGAAGGTCCTGTGGACCTCCGAGACAGAAGCTGCATTTCTCAGGGTCAAGGCGGCCCTCACCATGGTACCGGTCCTACATGCCCCCGACTTCAGCTCCCCCTTCCTGCTGCAGATGGATGCATCCGACACCAGGTTGGGAGCCGTCTTATCGCAGGGCCATGACGGTGAGGAACACCCGGTGATGTTCATAAGGAGAAAGCTGACCCCTGCAGAACAGCGGTATGCCACAGTATAGAGAAGGAAGCGTTGGCCATCAAGTGGGCAGTCCTGGAGCTCAGATATTACCTCCTCGGCCACCACATCACTCTCCTCACAGACCACGCTTCACTGCAGTGGATGGCCCAGGCGAAGGAGACCAATGCCAGGGAGACGCAGTGGTTCCTGGCGCTCCAGGACTTTAACTTCACCCTACAACATTGAGCGGGGAGGGCCAACGCCAACATGTGCCCCGAGCTCTCATCAGCGTCGCCCTGGGAACGGAGCAGACACACCTGCACCTGCTCATAACAAAATGTGTCCCAGCACTTCCACTGTGTCCCAAATTGCAACACCTATTAAAAGTGTTCCTTTTCAGGTTAGCTCATTCTTTCAATTCATATGTATTTAGAGTGACACTGACTATCACTGTTTAAACTTTTAAATTACTTTTACTGTATAGTTTTGGAGAAAGGGCAAAGCAAAATAACCACATATAAAAAAAAAGCAAAATGCAAAAATGTGTCCTCACTGTGTCCCATTTTCCAACACTCATAAAAAGTGTCCCTTAAAGGCAGGGTAGGTAAAAAATATATAAAAAACTTTTTTTCCAAATTTGTTTAAACTTTATTTATATATCAATACATAATTAAAATGTAAGTACTCTGAAAAAGAAAGTATAAAAATCGAGTGTCTGTAGACCTCTCACGACTGTTTTAAAGACAGCTCATTATTTCCATTCACTCCACCCCCTCCCTTCTGGGCTCCTTCCAAAGCCACGCTATGGCTATCATCTTGAGCTAGGCCTATAGATTATTTATCGTCTCTACTACGGCTCGCTAAGTAATGTTATGTTAGCTATATTATGCAGCTACGTGTGCTAATGACACATGCTTCATGAAAAAATAAACAAAAAAAATATGTATGATCAAAATACAAAAATAAAGATTTACCTGTCCAGCAGAAATAAAGCCATCAAGGAGTCACTTTTCAGCCCCTTGAGTTCCCTCAGTTCTCGCATCGCTGGAAAGTCACGCAGATATTAACTCACGTTTTATTTCTTTGTTTATCCAAAGACTTTTTGTTCATTGCCTTTTCTTGTACTGTTACTGTCTTCCTTTTTTTTTTGCCTGGTTTGCCTTCACTAACTGCATAGGCCGGTACTGTGAATTTTGCTTGCTGTTTCTCTACAATTGTTTTGGTATTCCTAGGATCCGTGCCTCTTGAATTCCTCAAATCAAACGTACGCGCGCAAGTGGGCAGGTCATGTGTGGCAAAAGTGTGGTTGCCATGGTTGCGAGAGAGTGACAGTTGCCTAAGCCAATCCTATGTTTCGTGCCGAATGGAAATAATGAGCTGTGTTTAATACAGATTAAACGGTCTATAGTCACTCGATTTTTATACTCTTTTTATCAGAGTACTTACATTTTAATTATGCATTGATATATATAAAGTTTAAACGAATTTGGAAGAAAGTTGTTTATAAATTTTTTACCTACCCTGCCTTTACAGGTGCTGTAGGGAACTTTTGTAAAAAAATATATTTTGCCATTTGCAGAAACTCCATCGCTCCCGGTAAAAAATAACCAATCAGAGCTGCGGTCCCTAACTTTGTTTGTGTTCAAAATGTAGAAAAATGTATATAATAAGCGAGTACACCATTAATCCATTTTCCAAACGTGTTTTTAGCTTGTCCTGAATCACTAGGGTGCACCTATAATAATATTCGGACTATTTTAGATTGCTTCTGGGATACCGCAGCGGAGTAACCCAGTACCTTTGTGATTCTTCATAGACATAAACAGAGAGAGTTCCGGCTACGATGTTCTTCCGCAAGACGCAAGCAATTCTGTTTATTAACCGCTAGAGCGTCAAAAGTTCCCTACCGCAGCTTTAATAGGTTAGCTCAAGTAAAATTCAAATAAAAGTGTTTTGAAACAACGGCACTGATACTATTTTACTTAGTTTTACTTTGAGTGGTCTTACCATGTGTAATCTTGTTGTATCTGTATTTTAACTGAGATTGATCATTCTCAAACTCATTTTAATACAATTGTTATTGCTCAGTTACAGGTAAGGGGAAAAAAGTAATTATAGCCAAGTGGATAATTCAACAGACTGATGATTATGGTAAACAAACACAGCAAAACAAATAATCACATTGCAGGCATAATCACCATAAACAAATACTACAACCATCAGAGCTATAAAAGCAAAGACATAAGAAATGTAACTAAAGATTAGAAAATTATTAACCATGGACACAGATAAGGACTGTTCAAAGAAGTGATGAACATAATCAATCCCTAAGGTTAAAATTAAGATTTTAACTTAATTAAACTTAATTAAACCTTATATGCATGCACATGGCGTCAACTTTTTAAAAATAAATTAAAATTTTTGTTTCTTACATAGATATGATACAGGCATCATGTTCAGAAGTTTGTGTCTTCAGTCCACCAAAACAGAGTTATTCAAGACACCTAAAGTTCAAGAAAACATGTAAATTAATTATTTTTATGAGGGTTTGAAAATGGCACATGATGTAAAAGTGCTTATTCACTTTCACAGTTGATTAGAGTGAATTTGCCTTTCATTTTCTCCTACATTATACAGTAAAAATTTTTGAAAATGAATACAGTAATAGTCAGTGTGACTTTGAACAGTAATCAACTGACAGAATGAAAAAAAAAAACTATAAAGAAAGACATTTATGAGTGTTTAAAAAAATGGGACATGATGTAGAACGGGTGAACATGCCAGTAATTTTTTTCCAAAAACCATACAGTAAAAAGACCAAAAATGAATGAGCAAACCAATACATGAAAGGTTTTTTATGAGTGTTTGAAAATGTGAAGTTATGTAAAGTGTATATGCACTCAAATGCTTGGGGTGAATTTGCATTTAATTTTCGCCAAAAGTGACTTGTAAATGAATACAGTGATAGTCAAGGCCACTCTGAATACATATGAATTGATAGAATGAGCTAATCTGTAAAGGAATACTTTTTATGAGTGTTGGAATATATGGAAATAAGTGCCACAATGGAGTTTTACTTATTTATCTTTTATTTATATTTTTCTGGTGAATTTGCTTTACGTTTTCTCCAATACTTTACAGTAAAATGCCTTGAAAATCAATATAGTGATAGTCATGGTCACTCTGAATACATATGAATTGAAAGAATGAGCTAACCTATAAGAGGACACTTTTTATGAGTGTTGGAATATGGGACACAGTGGAAGTGCTAGGACGCATATATAAAAATAAACATCAATAAAGATTTATATTAACATAAAATAAAAAATTTAAGATAAATTAAGCAAATATATAAAGGAAATGTGTGTATGACATTTTATGTGCATACATTTTGACTGCTCACAGCACCCAGTAAATGCGCGATTGCATGCGCATGAAAAAAAAAAAACAGTGGCAGGCTTGACTGAGTATTTTCAAAGAGGGGGAAAATAAAGTATATCATATTGTATTATATTTCATATCATATCTTATCATTCATTTCAGCGTCTTTACAACCTTTTGAGAGAGAAATTCAAGCACTTTTCAATGTCTTTCAAGCATCTCACACAACTTTTTCCAGCACTTCAAAGCTCCAAAATGATCCAGTTTGAATGTTATTTTTAATGGGATCAAATGATTATTTATGGTAAACAAACACTTATGTAAAATGTAAAGAAATACATAAAATCACAATTATAACCAGTAGGCAGCAGTAGAGGTGCACTCATTGGCTTATTAGTAATTCATGTATACATTTTATCTATATTTTGAAATTATAAAACCACTATTATAAAATAACAAATCACCAAGAAATCAGATTTTGTCAGAATTTTACACTTTTTGTCTATGAAGTAAGAAAAGTCACAAAGTGAATTGAAAAACAAACTTTTCTTCAGTTTGCTACTAAATCACACATAATCACAGAAGTTGGTCAGTTCCATATTCTAGGATAATGGTATAGAAACATCATCAAGGATGCCTCTCACCCTAACCATGGACTTTTCACCCTCCTTCCATCCGGCAGGCGTTACAGAAGCCTACGCTCTCGAACTAGTAGACTCAGGAAGAGCTTCTTCCCCGAGGCTGTGACACTCCTGAACGCCACACCACCAATCTAACCTGCACCTGCTCTTTTACTGCACTGGTCACAGTACTTTACATACATGTATTGCACTACTCATATTTTGCACAGACTGCACATGGTTAAATCCATTACACTATAAACTGTCTAAGTTGTTACTGTACAAGCACAGTAGACTATTTCTACAAAAAAATCATTGCACTACTGTTATTTTGCATATAATACATTGTTCAACAATACTTTGCACACTCATTCAACTGTATTTATTACCACTGTTCTCAAGTTCCTGCTATTCATAATGTATATATAATCCTTCATTGCTCTGTTCATAATGTACATACAATCCCTGCATTGCATTCCTATTTATATTCTGTATATACTCTGATCAATATTGTATATAGAAACTCCACTGTACATTCTGTATATCATAGCTTTACTTACTCTGCACTTTTATGTATATAAAACACTATATTCTTGCACTTCTGGTTAGATGCTAACTGCATTTCATTAGCTCTGTACTTGTACTCTGCATAATGACAATAAAGTTGAATCTAATCTAATGTAATCTATATTTGTGTACCATTGAGTGGAATATATACATATAAAATTTTGTTGAATTTTAGTTGTTACTGTTGTTGATAAAAGTATGCATCTTAATTCAATTTACTGTACAAACCTGTACTGTACAAATCTGTATAAACAATAAACAAACGAAAAATAATCAAGAAATGAACATGTAGTAATATTAGTAACTGCACTTATTAATGCAAATCAATAGTCTTTTGGATTAAAAATAGTCTATATTTTAATACTCCCGCACACAACCCCCAGCACCACCAAATCTTTTAGTGTGGAGTACTCAATCCCAAAAGAGGCCCAATCCCAATTCTACCCCTTAGCCCTTCCCCTTCCCTGTCTCGATTCTCTTTTGGTTGGAGGGGTAGGGGTAAGGGGAAGGGCCAGATAGCCCTTTAAACTAAGATTTTTCGGGACTACACTTCAAAGGAAGGGGTATGAATAACCTCGGAAACATGGCTGCTACAGAAAACAAAAAGACACAAGCTTTTTGGCATAAATAAAGATTTTAACGAAAAGTAATCGTTTGTTTTATGTTACATTCAATTGTGAGTTCATATTAACGGTCATGTTACTCAAAGAAATGTTTGCAAAAAATCGCTAATATTTGCTAACGTCATATCATTACATCATGATACACAGTATGTCTGATAACTGCCGTAGACACTGATGGGGGCTATTCCCCCCAATAATTAGAAATCGCTAAATCCTTTTCTCAAATATTGCCTATTCGAGATATAAAGAGAGAGGGAGAAAGAAAGATAAATGGAAGTTGTGTGTATTCACATCTATGTGTTTATCTTTTTAGAGTGAGTTTACTTAATAACAGCGATTGTATCCTCTCGTCGGTGGAAAATATAATGTAATGTATTTAAACTGTATTTAATAAAAGTCGTGGGGCAGCGATGACAAGTTTTATTTTCTCCTGGATGTGTGAGCTGTGCGATTTCAGATTTGTGAGTGTGTCAGTAAGCAGCTCATTAATACAGAACGATAATTAAAGGCTCTAATGCACACCAGTATATGTGTGTATTGTAAGAGCTAGATGACGAATGATGGCGTGTGACGTCATGGTAGTGGTGTGTCCCAATCCTTAGGGGACTATTTTCTCCCCTACCCCTCTGTTTCAAGGCACAAGGGGAAGAGGTAGGCGGAGGGGTAGGGGAAGAGGTATAAAATAGAATTGGGATTGGGCCTGACACTTCGAATTAGTTAGTCTGTCATTGATGAGAATTGGAAAAGGATAAAAAAAAAAAAACTAATAAGTGCTGCTGCCTGCCAACTGCAATTACAAATTAAACGTTGTTCCATATTTTTTTATATCGTCATAAATATCGGTATCACAAATATACTTAAAATATTGTGATATAATTTTGAGGCTATACCGCCCTCCTCTATAACCCTGAATAAATATTAATGATAGAACTTTAAAGAATAGTTCTAATTCTCAGAGACTGAGCATGTGTAAATAAAGGGTTAAGCTACAAATGAAAATCTAAAAGTATAATATATATATATATATATAAATATATATATATATATATATATATATATATATATATATATATATATATATATATATATATATATATATTAGGGGTGTAACGGTTGACAAAATTCACGGTTTGGTTTGATACGATACACTGATGTCACGGTTCGGTTCGGTACGGTACGGTTCGGGACGTTTTAGATGTATTTTTACAAAATGTAAAAACATCTCAACATTTCAGAACGCTGCAAGCGCACCGCGGGTCATGTGACAAGAACTAACCAATCAGCTTCATCATTTCCAGTACCAACACTGAAAGCTCAGCCAAGATGAAGGAACAGCTGTTCATAGTTGTATATGGATTTCAATTTTGAAATAAATTTAGTAGCAGAGCTAGCCTACTGCAAGCGATTTTTAGAGCTGCAAATCCATTTATCCTTTGCTGAAATTTCCACGTCTTCATGGAGAGAGCACGTCATTGTTGCTTAGCAAAAGCAGACGCCTCAGGGGCGCTTCTGCCCGAGCGCTTTGAAAAGGAGGAAAAAGACGCGCCTAGTGTTTTCCACGCGTTTTAGGCGCGATATGTGAACGGCCCTTAAGGCGCTCGCTCACTCAGCACGCGCTGAAGGCTCGTTGCAAAATGTCTAATGCATTTAACAGACCAGAAATAGAAGATCCTCCAATAACCAACAGGTCTGGTGTTTGGGTGCACTTTGGATTCCCTGTAAGCTATAATGGTGATGATAGAATGAATGGTAAATACTAAGGTCTCATATCCGCGGCTATAACGTAAATGTAACGTAAATGAAGCCTACCAATCGCCGCGGTGATGTTTTTTGCCCTGTTTAAGTCAATTAGAAATTAGGGTGACCACCTGCTAATAAGCCCAAGGGGGGACAAAGGGTATGTTTCTGAGGGACAATGTGGGACACTGCCTTGCGCGGTGGTGCCCCCACCCCATGGGCAGACTCACTGATAGTGGTTTACCCATTTCTAGCACATGCCACCTTACATGGTATATTAATAATGCCCTATTCACCTAAACATGTGTAATTGCTGATGTACTGTATGCTTATGACAGAATCGACAAATCAAACTTCCACTTACGATTTACTTTAGCTATTTAATTTTATTTATTTTTCATTACAATTATTCACTTTAAGAATAAATTACTGCTCATATACAGCATTCGCGATGAACAAGAGTGAATGATCCAGGTTTTTTTTCTCTCATGTTTTTGTAATGTCTGGGAAGCCAGAATGCGCATGCATCAAACGTTTTTTTATTTATTTTTTTCTCAGCGAACCATGCCATCCCTATTACCTCAATAATCAATCAATTACAGGCCTAAAACAATCATGCCCGAGCAGACGGATATTAGTACATCTCATCACACCGGCACCCGCGTCTAAATCAGTTGTATGGTCTGGTTTTCAGTCTAAAACAGTTGCATCAAGTATAAAGGTCTCGTCTGTTTCGGGAGGAACGCATGAATTGGGCTTCAAACGCTGTGTGCGCACGCGATACGCGGGACGGGTGGTCACCCTATTGGAAATGTCTGCATAAATGCTGCGGGGATAGTCTGTTGCATGTATGTTTCTCCTTTTTTTCGTCTTTTCCCAGATATACTGACACACTAAGGTGATGTCGGCATAAATGAGTTTACATGTTTCAAGTTTTCCAGCTGGTGTTTTTTTTTTTTTTTTTTTTTTTTTTTTTTTAATTCTTGCTGGTGTACCCTATTGTCATGGAGCAGATGCGACATACCGTTGTTTTTTTATCCACCACTCTCTTGCCATCACCATTATAGCTTACAGGGAATCCAAAGTGCACCCAAACACCAGACCTGTTGGTTATTGGAGGATCTTCTATTTCTGGTCTGTTAAATGCATTGGCCACCGCGTACCGTGCATGAACTGCTCGCTCACTCAGCGCGTACTGAGTGAGCGAGCGCCTGACTGAGTAGCCTAACATAAATATATAAGTTGGTGTTTTTTTCTTCTTCGGGGGTGTCAGGGGCGTTGCCTGTTACGTCGTTTGGGTTATTTATTGGGTTACCTTGTTGAACGCATATCATTATATTTCACTTTTTTTTTTCAAATATATTTAATTAGTTCAACGAACCGTTCGGTACATAATGCGTACCGCGTACCGAACCGAAAGCCTTGTACCGAACGTTTCAATACGAATACACGTATCGTTACACCTCTAATATATATATATATATATATATATATATATATATATATATATATATATATATATATATATATATATACACACACACACAAATATACACACACACATAATACTATTTTAAAATTACACAAATACATTAAATAATTTGTAAAACTGTGTACAACATTCAGGACCATGTTATTATACAAAGTACATGGACATGAAAGTACCGTCTAATGTAAAATATTTTCTTAAGCATGAACAGAGGAATTTAACAGGTGAGCATTGTCCTGTGAAACCTGAAAGTATGCCTCTCAACAACAACAAAACAGTTAAACAAGACAAACTGGTAAACAAGTGACATAAGAGTGACATTTTTTTCCAGGTTGTTATGTTTACAATATTACAATGTGACTTGGTGTGGGAGTGTGAACCTGTTCCACCATACTTTCTCATTCCCTCAGACTGGGAGGGAAAACAAGTGCAGTGGATATATATATATATATTTTTTTTTACTATTGTTTTTATAGTAGATCACCTTCTGTATATTAGTTTTTATAATATATAATGTTTTCATTTGTTTTTACAATTTTAAAATGAAATTTAAAAAAAAATAGTTTATCTTTATATGAAATTAGCTAAAATTGCATGGTTCATCCATAATATTGTTATTTTCTTTTCCTTTGCTTTTGTTAACATTATTGTCAAGGTTTAGGGTATGGTTTAGTGGAGGTGGAAAGTTGATTTCAAATGTGATAAAGCATTAATCTTATGGCACCTCACACCAGTCATTTAATTTCCGAATGTGACACATAACACAGCCAATGTACAGTAATAAAATGTTGCGATGTGTGTTTCAGAGAAAATTTAACATGCCTTAATGCCTAAGCGTCAGTCACTGGACATTTAACTTTGAAAGTGCCGTGAAACATGCTACAAGCAATATCAGTTTGCAAAAATATATCCACAGGTATATGTTTTTTCCTTAAACTGGACTGTTGATATCGTTTATAGCACCTAATGTGGACTAGTCACCAGAAATGCTACAAAATGTAAACGTCTTTACGTATACTCATTATTAATGTGCTTTATTACAAGCCATTGTTATATTGTTTGCATAATATCAAACAACTTTTTATATTTTATTTTTTATTTTGCTTTTGAATTAGTTAAAAAATTTCAGTACATTAAATATACCATAAGAAAGAGCAGAACATTCACTTCCTAAATCCTTCTTACCTGAGAAGAATATGAGTTATTGTTTTCTGTTGAGCTTTACGATGTGTAGACCACTGTTATTTTTCTCTTCTAATATGTTAATTATTAAGAAACTCAGCGGTCTGTAATTAGCTGGCCGGGTCAAGCATCATGTGCTCTCAATGATTACATCAATCCTTGATCTTTAGAAAGCACCATTGACTCATCAGTCCTTTCATTCTTCTAGATCGCTATCACAGTCTTGGTCATCCATAGAAACTCTGTCTACTGTCCCAACTCTCTGATGTCACTCACTGCCTCTCCTCCATCAGCCCCGGGGGAAGAAATCTAATAACAGTCTCATTAGTAAGTACACAAGAGTCAACAGAGTGTGGCACAGATGACTCACTGCTGCAACTATATTTGTGTTTACTTGTGCTTCTTACTTCAAGACATTATTGTTTTTATCTGAATTACATTTTTGCACATTCTGACCAAAGAGTCTAAGGTTGATATTTTATGAAAATGTTATTCTGATGATATTACAAAACTGAGCTGTTCATATTAGTCTTTTCACATTCATATTTTTCCATATGTGTAATATTTCTCATACTCATGTTCCTCACTGAGTTTGAAAACCTGATGTAGAAACTTCTAACTCGTGTTCAGATACACACGATAGGACAAACCTAATTGAATGAACTATGATGCACTTGAATGTTCGAACATGCAAAATTTGATTAATTGTATTCCCTACATTAATGGTCATGTGATTATGACTGCTTTAACCAATGTCAGTTTAACCAATTAAAAATGATTTGTGATTGTCTTTGTATTTAAATTTAATGAATCAGTTATTGTATTTAATTTTTTGATATTACTTAAGCCTCTTTTAAAGAATTCAGAGTAACTAATCTGATAAGGTGCACACATTCCTTACTTGTGTGTGTGTGTGTGTGTGTGTGTGTGTGTGATTGTGCGTGTGTGCGTGCGTGCGTGTGTGTGTGTGTGCAACCGTATCCTCTTTCTCCTGGCCAAGGGTATTTTAATGAGCTGCCATGTAAAACATAACCATTGTTGTTCTTCTGGCTACCAAACAAGAGCCTTCTTTCATTTATGAAACAATCAGTATCCCTTACTCTGTCCCTCTTTTTTTCTATTTTCTACAAAACAAACACCTGGGATAGACTTTCATCCCTTCACCGTGTGCCTCTAAATGTCTGCAAAGCCTTGGATAGTGAACACTTTTAGCTCTTTTAACTATATAGTGCTGCAGTGGCTTCAGGGAAAGATTGCACTTCTTTTTTCAGGTCAGCAACTGCATGTTGTTTTTCTCTCATTTGTCTCGTTAAGTGCTTCTATTTAGAAAAATATCAAGTTTGAAATGAGTTTTTAGTCTGATTAAAGCAAATGTTCTTTTGTGAGAGTAAAGAAATGCATGTGTAAACAATATAAGCGAGAGGGTGGCATATGTTATGCTTTGCTCAGAATGACTAATTTAGAAAAACCCATAATTACAGTGGTTTAGTTGTCACATAATTATATCTAAGCAGGAACGTCCTCCTAAGCTAAAGCTTTATCTACAATTAGCAAAAGGAGAAAAGACAATGAATCAGTATTCAGTGTACTTTGGGTGTGTGTTCTAGAGGGTACTTCCCTATTTATCCCTTTTTATTTTATTTATTTTAACGTATTGGCTTTAGTTAATTATGTTACTTCATCTTTCAAAACCCTTCACGTGCCTTGGGACACCCATTTTCTGTATAATATATTTGTTTTCTAACTTTATGAATGGATTACTGTTATGCTTTTCTTAAAAGTGTACTTTCATCGTTGAACCATGAGTCATCCTTATGTAAAACTATGACATTGTGATTCATAAAATATCTTGTTCAGCAAAACAAATCCACCCTAATGCAATTACAGTTAAGGCTCGTCACTGGGGTTTGCTTGATTAATGACACCACAGCCTGGGAGCAAATAATGGTGACGGTGCACCTGAGAGTGATTCGTGCGGCCCCTCCTTGTTTCTCTTTGCATAAAATGGCCCGCTTTGCTCCCATGTCCACTGAAGCAGCTCTGGAGACCAAAGACTATTCTTTTACCAAAGCAGTGTGCTAGCATGGTATCAGCAGGATTGCAGATGCTGGGCATAGCCCTGGCCATCATCGGCTGGATCGGGGTGATCGTAGTTTGCGCTCTCCCTATGTGGCTTGTCACAGCTTTCATTGGACAGAATATAGTCACTGCGCAAACAACCTGGGAAGGAATCTGGATGAGCTGTGTGGTGCAGAGCACGGGACAGATGCAGTGTAAGGTGTATGACTCCATGCTGGCCCTCAGCTCAGATCTACAAGCGGCTCGAGCCCTGATTGTCATCTCTATCCTGGTGGGTGTCTTTGGAATCCTGCTAGCGGCTGCTGGAGGGAAATGCACCAACTGCATCGAGGACGAGCGCACCAAGGCCAAAGTGGGCATCATTTCAGGAGCCATCTTCATCGTGGCTGGAGTTCTGTGTTTGATTCCTGTCTGCTGGACAGCCAATACAGTTATAAGGGACTTCTATAACCCTATGACCGTCAGTTCACTGAAGAGAGAGTTGGGAGCTTCATTGTTTATTGGATGGGCTGCTTCGGCGCTGTTAATAATTGGTGGGTCATTGCTTTGTGCAAATTGCCCTCCTAAAGATCAGTACACTGCAAAGTACACAGCTCGGCCAGGAGGAAACAAAGGCTATGTATAAAGAGGAACCGAGGTGCACTGCGAATAGTGACTTTAATTTGTGTCTTGGTCAGCTTTTGACCTGTTTGTGTTACAACTGACCATGTATCTGAATGTTCTGGTTGAATTAGCTGTCAGCTGCCAGATCTTATATTAATGATGAAATACTTAGAAAGTTTCAGGTCACAGCACTGAGCAGAACAGTATTTCCAAAGATTGTGTGGGAACTGTAAATACCTTCTTAATTTTTCCAGCTGGATTCACAAACTGTGGATTCCCTCTTCAGATATGCTTAGTTTTAAGGATTTATACAAAATGTAAATTTAATCCTGTGCTTTGTGACAGACATTTGTGCCATACTACAAAACATTTCAACTACATGAATTACAAACAAATAAATTCATTAGAAACACACACAATTGTTTATTGTGCTTCATTACACAGTAACAGTTAAGATTTTACTCTCCTTGCTTAGAAAGATGGTTGGGTTCTCAATAATTATGTAATAAAGAAGGTATATGGGAGGTGTCACAACTACTTAAGTGCTAACTACATGATGGGTGAAAAATATTCACACACACTTACAAGTAAAGAGAGGGAGGGAATTGAATGGTGTTTGACTGTATTTGTATTTGGTAATGTGGTATTTGACATTATTGCAAAAAAAATGCTTAAAAAAAATGAAAAGAAAAAAGGCATTATCTGATATTTACTTGAACATGAAGACATGTTATTTCTCTCTCTTTTTTTCACCAGGAGGCAACATTCTGGCCCAAACATACATTCCTATTTTTTACATTTCACATTTTTGAATTGTATGTGTTTACTACAGTGAAGTTCCAAGAGTTTTAAGAAAAGTAACTTTTTGCCCGGGAATAAAAAGTGGAAAAGTCCAATAGCATTTTGTAGCTGAAAAGCTATGTATCTACACAGAAACTCAAAAAAAACAAAAAAAAAACAACAACACTGAGATAACTGCAGTAAAGCTCCAGTCCCCTGTAATTAACATAAAAAAGAATCAAAATAAATGTTAATAATAATTTGATCATTATTATTTCGATAAGTTGATACATATTTTATGCACCATTATGTTTCCCTGTTGATGTACAGTTTAAAATGTGTGATGTTAAAAAATCCATGCAATGCAACATGCATTAAATAATAACAAATAAATACGTTTATAATATTTCATTGTATTATTGTCAATATTTTATCAGTGACAAATTTGTATTCTTGCTATTGTGTGCCCATGAAGAATAGATGGCTGCATCCAGGTCACACTTCTGGGTGAAGTACGTGAGCAACTGCCAATGAGATAAATGCCAACACTAACAGAAAGCTCTCTCCAGTTAATCACAACTGCCCACCGAAGCAAGAAGGCATCTACAACCCCAAGTTCCCTTTCAGTCGGTCACGTTCGGCGTTACGAATGGGGATCTCGCCCGAGAGCCCAATCACCTTCGGTACAAAACGAGCCAATGGTACACAAAGTACCTTGGTCTGCGGAATTTGCATCGCAAGCTCCGCCCCGCAGAGCGGGTATATAAGGAGCAACGCGCATTCAAGCTTTCGCTTCGGAGCCGAGCACATCGCTTGCTGCAATCACCGGAGTGTTTACAAGCAAGAGCTGGTGTTGGTGTGACGGCGCGATTCAGCGGTTCGTCTGGGTTTCCTGCGACAGCTCCCGCGTTCCCCTGAGCGCTTCAACACCTCTAAAAGAGACAAATTTCTCTCACAAAAGAGATACGGGCCGATTTGCGTCTTTTTAAAGATGTCATTTCGCCCGTGTGTTTCTGGGTGCGGTCGATATATCGCTCCTCGTGACGGTCACGATCGCTGTGTCACATGTCTGGGCTTCCAGCACGCTGAGACTGCGTTCATGGATGGCTCATGTTCTCATTGCGGGGACATGACCATCTCGGCGTTGAGATCGAGACTCGATTACCTTAAAAGGTATAGAGTCCCCTCTGCCACACCCCGTTCTAGCTCTTCTTCTCATAAGAGAGCTACTTCGGCTGGTGGCCAGGGTGATCTGAGGGTTACCGTGTGGGCTTCCCCGACGAGCGAACCTCCTCGGGCCACACCCCCCTCACATACGCCGCAGCCGGTTGAGTTCCCGGGTGAGTTTGCTGGACCCTCTCAGGCTCCTGACATCTCATTCGGGGCTCGCGAAGAGGACCGTATGTCGATCACCGCATAACAAGGTGGGCTTGAGTCCTCGGGAGATGAGGGTTCGGCTGCGTTGCCTCCCTCGGGAGTGCCAGCATTGTCCGAGTCCGATCCCGAGCTGACGGCCGTGCTTTCCCGGGCAGCGGAGAGCATCGGGCTTGAGTGGAATCCTCCACCCTGTCCCGAGCGCTCGAGGCTGGATGATTGGTTCCTGGGGGCTGCTCATGCGGATCGCCAGCACCCCCCTCTGGTTCCTTTCTTCCAGGAAGTGCACCAGGAAGTAACTAGTTCATGGAAGGCACCTTTAACTGCCTGAAACCGTTCTGGTTCTTCCTCCGCCTTCACTGCCCTCGATGGCGGGGCGGCCAAGGGGTATGCTGGGATTCCCCCGGTGGAGCGTTCTGTTGCAATGCAACTGTGTCCGCAGAGCGCCTCCGCTTGGCGTGGTGGTCCCAAGCTGCCCTCCAAAGCCTGTAAGTTCTCATCCACGCTTGTGGCCAAGGCTTACAGAGCTGCGGGCCAGGCCGCTTCTGCCCTGCATGCCATGGCCTCACTGCAGGTCTATCAGGCCAAGCTGCTCCGGCAGCTGCACGAGGGCAGTGCTGACCCAGGGGTTTTGCAGGAGGCGCGCACTGCAACCGAGCTCGCTCTCCGGGCGACGAAGGTCACTGCGCGCTCCTTGGGTCAGGTGATGTCCACTTTGGTGGTCCAGGAGCACCACCTATGGCTGAACCTGGCAGACATGAGGGAGTCTGATCGGGCTCAGCTCCTCAACTCCCCGGTCTCCCAGGATGGCCTCTTCGGCGACGCGGTAGAGAGCTTCGCCCAGCAGTTCTCTGCTGCCCAGAAGCAGTCTGAGGCCATCAGACACATCCTGCCCCGGCGGCCCTCTGCTGCTTCCACCCCGCCGCCGGCGCAACCGCCTCAGCCTGCTCGTCGCCGAGGGCGCCCCCCTGTGGCCTCCTCCACTCCCGCTCGGCCACAGCAGCAGCCTTCACCCCGGCCGCAGCGAGGAGATGGCCGCAGAAGGGCGGCGCAACCCGTCTCTGCCCCTAAACCTGCCAAACACCAGGCCAAGCGGCGTTCCTGAGACGGACGACCCGGAGTTGGAGACGTCAGCTCATCAGGAGATGGTAGCAGGACCACTCCTTCCCCCGGAGGAGGGCCAGGGGAGAATCCTTTGTTCTCGTTTTCATTTTGTTCCGCCACTGGCCCTGCGGCCGGTGGTACCCAAACCTTCACTAAAAGAGCTGTTTCCTCTACCTCCGGGTCCCAAGAGGCCACGAACGGCAGCTGGCGACGTGCTTCCTCGCCACTCTCGTTCTCCTCTCCCCTTGCCAGTTTCCATGCAAAGATGGCTCAAGAACGCTTCGCCTTCTCATGCCCTCTTTGCCACTTGGAGTCAGACGAGTGCCCGCACTCCGCCCCCGCTAAGGGACGCTATGCCTCCCATGCCGGGGCTGTCTGCTCCACCACGCTGCCCCACTGTGGGTACGCCTGTAGTCCCCTTGACCCCGCTGGTTTGGTTCTTTGGAGCCTGGCTAGAGCTCCCCAGGCCTTCCCGCTGGCTCATCCGGACGCTCAGGCTCGGCTACGCGATTCAGTTCGCCCGGCGTCCCCCCAGGTTTCGGGGTGTCAACGCCACGATGGTGGGCAAAGATGCCCCTGTCATGCGCGCGGAGGTCGCGACCCTGCTGGCAAAGGGCTTGATAGAGCCGGTCCCTCCAGCCGACATGAAGTCCGGCTTTTACAGCCCTTACTTCATAGTACCCAAGAAGACAGGTGGGTTACGGCCAATCCTGGACCTGCGTGCCTTGAACCGAGCTCTGCACAGACTCCCGTTCAGGATGCTAACGCCCAAGCGCATTTTCGAATGCATTCGTCCTATGGATTGGTTTGCAGCGATCGACCTGAAGGACGCGTACTTTCATGTCTCCATTCTTCCTCGACACAGACCGTTTCTTCGGTTTGCTTTTGAGGGGCAGGCATATCAGTACAAGGTTCTCCCATTCGGGTTGGCCCTGTCTCCCCGCGTCTTTACGAAGGTCGCGGAGGGAGCCCTGGCTCCTCTCAGGGAAAAAGGTGTCCATATCCTCAACTACCTCGATGACTGGCTGATCCTAGCTCACTCTCGAGAGCGGTTGTGCGAGCACAGGGATCTGGTGCTCAGACACCTCGCCCGACTGGGTCTTCAGGTCAACTGGGAAAAGAGCAAACTCTCCCCTGTGCAGAGGATCTCTTTTCTCGGTATGGAAATAGACTCGGTCGCCATGTTCGCGCAGCTTACGAACGAGCGCGCGCAGTCACTGCTGAATTGCCTGAGACAATTCGAGGGCAAGAGAGCGGTTCCACTGAAACTGTTTCAGAGGCTCCTGGGGCATATGGCGTCCGCGGCGGCAGTCATACCACTCGGGCTTCTCCATATGAGACCGCTTCAGCACTGGCTTCACGACCGAGTCCCGAGATGGGCATGGCAACAGGGCACGCTCCGAGTGACCATCACTCCGGCCTGCCGCCGATACTTCACCCCGTGGTTGGACCCCTCATTTATACGGGCCGGCGTGCCCCTGGAACCGGTGTCCAGACATGTTGTTGTGTCAACAGATGCCTCTGCCACGGGCTGGGGTGCCATGTGCAACGGGCATGCTGCGTCAGGCTCCTGGACAGGACCCCGACTTCAGTGGCATGTCAATTGCCTTGAGTTGCTAGCAGTACGTCTTGCTCTGCACCGCTTCAGGGCCCTGCTAAAGGACAAGCACGTTCTGGTCCGTACGGACAACACTGCGACCGTAGCGTACATCAACCGTCAAGGTGGTCTACGCTCCCGCCGCATGTCGCAACTCGCTCGCCATCTCCTCCTGTGGAGTCACAAGCATCTGAGGTCGCTTCGTGCCATTCACATTCCGGGCAGGCTCAATCGTGCAGCCGACGAGCTCTCACGACAGCAGTCTCGCCCCGGGGAATGGAGACTCCACCCCCAGTCGGTTCAGCTGATTTGGGAACACTTCGGAGATGCTCAGGTAGACCTGTTTGCCTCTCCAGAAAATTCCCACTGCCAGTTGTTTTACTCCCTGACTGAGGGCACCCTCGGCACGGACGCCCTGGCACACAGCTGGCCGCTGGGCCTGCGCAAGTATGCGTTTCCCCCAGTGAGCCTTCTTGCACAGACGTTGTGCAAGATCAGGGAGGACGAGGAGCAGGTCCTCATGGTTGCGCCTTTTTGGCCCGGCCGGACCTGGTTCCCCGAACTTGTACTCCTCGCGACAGCCCCTCCCTGGCCAATTCCTTTGAGGAAGGACCTTCTTTCTCAGAGACGAACCCTCTGGCACCTACGTCCCGATCTGTGGAACCTACATGTGTGGGTTCTGGATGGATCACGGAAGGTTTAGGTACCTTGCCACCACAGGTGGTAGCTACCATCACTTCAGCTAGAGCCATGTCCACCAGACATGCCTATGCTTTGAAGTGGAACCTCTTTGTCACTTGGTGTTCTTCACGGTGTGAGGACCCCTGGAAATGCCCGGTTGGGTCAGTGCTTTCCTTTCTTCAGGAGGGGTTGGAACGAAGGCTGTCTCCTTCCACCCTCAAGGTCTATGTGGCTGCCATTTTGGCTCACCATGACCCCGTTAAAGGTAAGTCTCTTGGAAGGCACGATCTGATCATCAGGTTCCTGAGAGGAGCAAGGAGGCTCAATCCGCCTCGCCCTCAGCAAGTCCCCTCTTGGGACCTCGCAGTGGTTCTATCAGCACTGCAGAGAGCTCCCTTCGAACCCTTGCTCTCAGTAGAGCTAAAGTTTTTATCTTTGAAAACTGTGCTCCTGACGGCTTTGGCTTCGGTGAAGAGGGTCGGGGACCTGCAGGCATTTTCAGTTGACGAAGCGTGCCTGGAATTCAGGCCGGCTAACTCTCACGTTATCTTACCCCGGCCTGGGTACGTGCCCAAAGTTCCCACCACTCCTTTTAGGGATCAGGTGGTGAACTTGCAAGCGCTGCCCCTGGAGGAGGCAGACCCAGCCCTGGCACTGCTCTGTCCAGTACGTGCGCTCCGCACCTACGTGGACAGAACTCGGTGCCTTAGGACCTCAGACCAGCTCTTGTCTGTTACGGAGGCCAGCAGAAGGGAAAGGCTGTCTCCAAGCAGAGGTTATCCCACTGGATAGTGGATGCTATTGTTCTGGCTTATCAGGCTCGAGACCTGCCATGCCCCCTAGGGGTGAGAGCTCACTCAACTAGGAGCATAGCTTCCTCCTGGGCGCTGGCGCATGGCGCCTCGCTAGCAGACATCTGTAGAGCTGCGGGCTGGGCGACACCTAACACATTCGCGAGATTTTATAATCTCTGTGTAGAGCCCGTGTCCTCCCGGGTACTCGCCCCTTCGGGCCAGTAAGGACCTGCTCAGTGTCAATCCGCTTGCTGCGCCATTCCACTCCGCGGACTGGATGCGTGCGCTATTTCCCTCAGGTGAGTTCCTCAGTCTCGTTCCCTGAAGGAGGGAACGGAGACGTTACGTCCCCTTGCCACATCGCTGTTCCGCTGAACGGCCGGGTCACTGGCTCGGCTCCTCAGCGAAGACTTGAATGCGAGTTGCTCGCGTTGCTCCTTATATACCCGCTCTGCCTGGCGGAGCTCGCGATGCAAATTCCGCAGACCAAGGTACTTTGTGTACCATTGGCTCGTTTTGTACCACTCGAAGGTGATTGGGCTCTCGGGCGAGATCCCCATTCGTAACGTCTCCGTTCCCTCCTTCAGGGAACGAGGGTTACATACGTAACCAAGACGTTTTCTGCTGTAAGGTCCGGTTCTGCTCCAAGAGAGTTTGTCTGAGACGCAGAACCCATAACTGGCCTTAATTAAAATGCACACTCAAGTGACTGATTGATCTAATTCATCACTGTAAGTCAGCAATGTATCTGTAGAATTACTATGAGATACAAAGAATGATGAATACACATTCTATATAGAGATTATGTTGTGATAATATTTATGTTGTGAAAATATTTATGCCTCTACATGTATCATTAAGCAACTCCCATTCCATTGGATATATTCTATAAAATGATATTCTTTTTTTTTTAGCCCAAACAGTAAAGCGAATACAGGAAACATCATGGATTTTATTTTCTGGGAATGCTTGATGTCTTCAGTTACAGCTTTAATGAAGTGATTCTAAATATAGATTGTTTATTTATTTATTTACTTAAAATGTGTACAACAGTGCTTCAATACACAGATTGAAAAAAAACAGTTCACCGGTTCTTTTACGCTCGACGTAATGGCGTGATTTGTGATGATTGCCTTTGATTCAAGCCTTTGGTTTACCCGCACTCATAACATTAGCACAGAATCAGTTTAGAAACAATCACCAAAAGAATCAGTTCGGTTCAGACGCTCTGTGTGTCGGTCTGCTTCACGCTGAATCACACATGCGCAGTATCATCAGCTCCTCGGTTCTCGAATCAGACGCGTCTGACAGAAAACGGTTCTCGGTTCAGTGTACTGGTGATCCGAAAACAGATACAACTGGTTCTTGACTCGAGAACAAGTCAATCTTTCGTTCGTTATCTGGCTCGGCTTGGCATTAATCTTCAGTTCTCTCTTCACAGCAGTTCAGTCAGTGTACTGTTTGAGTAAATTAATTACTCCAGGATATTGGTTTGTTTTAACTCAGAGGGAGCTTTAAAAAAGTTAACAGCTTAAGTAATTTGTGGATTAATGCTTATTGGAGACGCGAACCATTTCAAACGATAAGTAAACAAACAAATACATAAATACGTGAAATAAATAAATAAGAAATACACATGGTTTAGATGTTATGGCAAAATCTAATCACTAGTAATCAAAACATCCGAGTATTTCAATCTTCGCTCAATGCAACTACTATGAGCATTTGTCACAGTCTTCTGTCTTTCTGTCACTGTCTTCTGTGAGTGTTGTGTTTGTTTGGTGCCATGTGCTCTCTCCTGTCCTGACCCCGCCCACCTTGTCACCTCATCCTTGTTTTAGTTGCTTCACCTGTGTTTCTCCCTTGCTCCCGGACTCATTTACCTTCACTCTGCACACCTGTAACTCACTTACACACACACAGCTGTTCCCCATTTGTTCATTACTATATATTCTTGTCTCACCCACCACTATGCCTGGCTGTATTTTTTAATGTTAGACTACTTGTACTTTGTTAGTGTTCCTGGTTCTGTGTTTTTTGCATCTTGGGTTTGATTTTTCCGTGTTGGCCTTTTTGTTCTATCAAAGTTAATTTTCCCTGCATTTGGACCCAGACCCTGTTCTTTCTTATCCGGTGTGTGACAGCATACAGGATATTTATGTGACATTCACTGAAATTTCTATGTCATTACTCAAGAGTTGCAACTGCATATTATTAGTCAGATTTCAGTTCCAGTGATGGAAACTCAAGGCATGTTGTGAAATGATTAATGGGCCCATAAATACTCTAATGTTCTTTGGAGGCACTTAAAAGATGTCATGCACTATAAACGTTCTAACCTAAAATAAAGCCTGAACATTATAAACACTCACTGTTATCTTGTCTATGAAACATCTTGAGCTCAAGATATTTCTACATTAAGCAATTTTTTAAATGTACTTAATTTCTGCATCTGATAAAATAAATCAGATATACTAAATAGTGTGCCATTTCTTCAGATATCAATTTAATATCTTGTTAAACACAAGTGTTCATTAACTTGAAACCAGTTTCCACTCATCTGAGAGAATCTTCAAATCTTTGTTAACAAGGGTGAAGTCAATGGCATTATCTTTGACACAGCAGATACATGCAGAAACCGGATCTGAATGCGTCTTCATGGAAAGCACTGAGCAAGCAGCATATCTGAAGAATCTTTCTTCGAAATCTTGTTCAACAGGATTAACCAAACAGTGCATACACAACTCCTCCCAGTGTCTTGTGTCCAAATCAAACAGGCTGACACTTCCTGTTTGTTTCTCAGACACCTATGGGTTAAGACCAGACCAGCAGCTGCGTTTGAGTTTAACAACACCAGCAGCTTTAACATGGGGAGGATTGCTAAAGAGGTTTCCGGCCAGATCCTGTGCTTCAATGGTTTTGTTGGCATATGTGTCTGCTGTGGCATTCCCATGTGGCGCGTCACTACGTACATCGGTGCCAATATTGTCACGGGTCAGATAGTCTGGGACGGCTTGTGGATGAACTGTGTGATGCAAAGCACAGGACAGATGCAGTGTAAAATCCAAGACTCAATCATGCGACTGACCCAGGACTTGCAAGCAGCACGTGCGCTGATCGTCATCGCAATAGTGATCAGCTTCATTGGAATGCTCTTGACGTTTGTGGGAGGCCAGTGCAGCAGCTGTCTGAAGAAAGAGTCCTCCATGGCCAAAGTGCTGATTCTGGGTGGGATCCTGTGCATTGTAGCTGGAGTCATCGGTCTTATTCCGGTCTGCTGGTCCTCAGCCTACACCATCTCAGATTTTCAGAGCGTTCTCACAATCGAGACCCAAAAGAGGGAGCTTGGGGCATCCATATACATTGGCTGGGCCGCCTCAGGATCTCTTCTGTTTGGAGGAATCATTTTGTGTACTTCCTGCCCACCAAGTGAAGATGTTTATCCAAATTACCCAGGCATGTACCCCTACCAAGGACCTATGTATGGGCCTCCTGGATCTTACATGCCTGCCAAAACATATGCACCGAGTGCTGTATATACTGGAGCTTATGTACCTAACAAACCATATCCACCCCCAACTTACTCACCTGTTCCAGGACAATATATTTAGCTAGTGGACAATAATTTGAACTGACAATTCTGATTTTTTTTTTATGTAATCTCTACATATTTCAGTGTTTGGTTGAATTAATGTATGCATGACTTGCTTGGAGTGTCTTCTTCGTTGCTAACCTTTGAATGAAGATGGTTTGGAAAATCTTGTTTGTCCTCTTTCTCCTCTCCTTCAAGTTGTTTTACTGGTTGAGATGATGTAATGCTAATGAACTCTGTATATGTTTCAACAGAGTAGGTGAAATTTGCAAGTACTGTTGTGTTATTAACTTTTGCAAATTATGCCATTTGTGAAGTGTTAAATATTTTTTTTTTTTTTTTTTACTTTAATTTTTTGACAATATGTATAGCTTTGGATCTTTACATTGTCTTGTGAATAAATATATTTCTTGATTATTAGAAATGATCTCAGAGTTTCATTTATACATCTGTTCTTCACTATCTGAATCTTTTTTATTGATTCTTATTCCACAGCTGTCAAACAAACAAAAATGTGATGCGACAAATGTGATTAAAATGGCCATTTAATTTGAAAGAAAAGTTTTGATGTAATTGCATTGCAAATTTGACTTAAAAAGCACACACAGTGAATTCTGCCAGGATATTAACAGGAAATAAATTATATCCAATGTTAATGTAGCATTGGTTTTTGTGTCGTGTATTCAAGTAGCATTTCATTCATCCTGCCATCAATCCACTGATGTTGTTGTCACATGTTCAGTTTGGTTTGTTATGGTTTTCCTTGCGTTTCTTTTTTGGTTCCTGTCTTTCCTTATTGGGTCACCTTCCTGTACTTGTTTATTTTCATTTATTAAACCCTGGCACCTGTGTTTTGTAATCATCGAATATATATTAGTGAAAGTGACGCGCACACACACACACACACACACACCCGGAGCAGTGTTCAACATTAATGCTGCAGAGCCCGGGGAGCAGTTGGGGGTTTGGTGCTCAAGGGCACCTCAGTCATGGTATTGCTGTCCCGAGACACAAACTCACAACCTTAAGGTTAGGAGTCAAACTCTCTAACCATTAGGCCACGACTTCCCCTTAGTTCCTGCCTGTTCAATTCTTGTTTGTCTGGTCAGCTCGTTACATTCTCAGTGTTTCTTTATGTTCATGTTCAAGCATTCGTTTCGGTATATCCCGTGTTTTCATTTATTAAAGACTATTTAAGTTTTCTTACATCTCCTCACTCCTCCCTGCTGTGTGCACCATGAAAGGTGTATGGATGGCTTATATTTTTAAGCCTTATTTTTAGCTTTATATTTTAGTTTTGAGACTCAACAAGTTTGTGTGGAATATCGACTAAATCCTTTCGGTTAAGTGCCTTTGCATTTGTGTGACAGTTCAGTTCCTTGTTGATGCATATCTCCCCGAAACTAGCCAGTGCATCGTCATTCCCTGCTTTGGAATCTGGTCAGGCTTGAAAATGTACATTAACCTGGTTTCAGGCCGATCCGACCTAGACTCCTCCCTTCTGAGACAATCTTAAAACTCTGAAGGCTAGGAACAGAACTCATTATTACGATTAACAGAGGAGCAAACACTTTCTTCTATAAGCCAACGAAGCCGAGCAAACAAGAGAAAAATGGTGTCTATGTGTCGACAGATCCTAGGCTTGTCCCTGGGATTTATTGGTTTCATAGGAGCAATTATCGTTTGCGCCCTTCCCATGTGGAAGATGACTGCGTTTATTGGAGCCAACATTGTGACAGCACAGATCATTTGGGAGGGCTTGTGGATGAACTGTGTGGTCCAGAGCACAGGACAGATGCAGTGCAAAATCTACGACTCGCTCCTGGCTTTACCTCAGGACCTGCAGGCTGCTCGGGCGCTTGTGATCATCGCCATCATTATCTGCCTCTTTGGGGTCATCCTGGCGATTGCCGGTGGAAAATGCACCAACTTTGTTGAGAGGGAAGACAGCAAGGCAAAGGTGGCTATTGCCAGTGGTGTGATCTTCATCATTGCTGGAGTGTTGGTCCTGGTCCCAGTCTGCTGGACAACTAACACCATCGTCAGGGATTTCTACAATCCCATTCTCACAGATGCCCAAAGAAGGGAGCTCGGGCCTTCTATCTATATTGGATTCGGTGCGGCTGCACTGCTGCTCCTGGGAGGAGGTATTCTGTGCAGCTCCTGCCCACCTAAAGAGGAAAAATACAACATCAAGTACTCTCAGCCACGGTCCATTGCCAACAGCAAAGCCTATGTCTGAAGATCACACACACAAAGACTTTTTATTTAAAAAGACTCTTTTTTTAATTAAACCTTTTTATTCCCATCTGTGGATTTCCTAAGGAGAAACAATGGAAAGACAGTTTCTGATATGGTGTAGTTTATCTACTGAGATTTTGTGTGATTCTACAGATCACTGAAATAGAAAGTGTGCATTTGTAATGTGATGAGAGGAATCTAACTCAGGGAATAACATTTTCTGAAATGTTAACTGTGTTTTTCAGAAACTAACTGTTCTTGTAATTTATGTTTAATAAGATAACATGAATAGTTCCATTAAATCATTATAGATGACTGACTGTTATAAATTACAAAGGCACTGGTTTTATAAAATGTGCATTAACCTTTTGTCTTACTGTTTGTTTGTTTGTTAAAATAAATGTTCCTGTAAAACAATTTATTGATACTGCTTTGACATCATTTCATAATAATAGTTTGAAAATATTGAATATTCTCACATCATAGAAAACATTACAGATCATGCTCACCTATGACGGTGACTAAAATGTTGACAATATTAACAGAGATGTTGCCAAAGACCTGTAAAACCAGTTTTTAGCCATGCTGTCTATGTTTTGCTGTAAAAATAAATAAATAATAACTATAATACATATTTAGTCTGTCTCCACTTCATTCAGAGAAATTTAGACAAAAAAAAATGTGTTTGTTCAATAATATTTATCCAGTAATATTTAGTAATAATCACACACTGAAACAGTGCAATGATTAGAAGAAAACAATTATTTTACATCAATAATATAGCTATTATAACACTTTAGCATATGGTTGGTTTTGTTATTATGAGGTAGAATTGTAGGAGTAGAGGAGGAAGAGGAAGAAGAAACTAAAGCTGCACCCACATACACATTCTTTCAGGTCTTTTGATGAATGCAATGGCCATGTTTATAGTACATGCATAAGAATATTAGTATGTTATCTATTAGAATTTGGTCAAATTCTGATTATGTATTTGTGTTTTTACCATATGATGGGCCATAAAGTTATAAACAGTTGAATGCATTGCTAATGGACCTTTTTGAAATATCTATGCCTGGGGCATGCCATAATAACAATCCCTCCCTGAGATTCATGTGCATACATTTCAGCAAATTAGCACATAAAAAAAATAAAAATAAAAAAGGTTAGCACAGAATTTCATTATCTCTCTGAAGCAAGACGTTTGAATATTTTTAATATTTCAATGAAAAACAAAACACTCTGAAGTTGTTTTGCTGAAACTTTTGTTTCAGGTCCTCCCAAACCGGTTACTCCAGATGTCAGTAGTGATACTATCAAAGACGTCTGTCTGTTAACAAAGACGTCTGAATATTGACTACAGGATGTGGGTCAGGTGCTTTTTGTAAAATATTTCTGTCTTAACATTAAATACTTTATTTAATATGAACCTTGATAAATATAGCAACACTGAATTTTACTGTAGAAAGCTCAGTATGATTCTAAACAAGTTTAATTGAACAAAAGTGGCGCTCGTCTCAAGGAAATGGACAAACTTTATAGCTGAGGAATGAAGAAAAGTGAAAGCGTCCGTTGTTCCTGGTGTGGTTCTGATGGAGTTTTGTGTCTTATCACTGTGTCCTGGACTGCTGTCATTATAGTAAATGACTTCAACAATCCACTGTTGCATGCTCAGCGATGAGAGTTTCACTGTACCTCGGCTGGGCTGCAGGGCTCCTCCTGGTGCTGGGAGGGCTGCTTTGCAGTTCTTGTCCACCAAAAGAGAACTGCTCAACGTCTGTCATATACAATCCTGTAAAAATGTCAAAGCCATCGGGTGGGGTCGACACTCTTCTCAGCCACACAGATCCAGCATCACAGTAATGATGTGCAGTTTTATATGCATGAATTAAACATATATATATATATGTGTGTGTGTGTGTGTGTGTGATGAGTGGGGCGGGGCCAAGAGCCGTGGGAACAGGAGCGAGTGCGGTGGAGTGATTGGAAATGAGCGACACCTGCTCGACCCACCGGTCTCGAGTCCAATGGAGGAGATGGAAGGATATAAAACAGGAGCGATGACAGTGAAGGACGAGAGAGGACCAGGCCTGGATTTTAGTTTGTGTTTTGATTTTGTTTGTGCATGGCAGTCATCTGTGAGGGGCTGCCACGCTGTTTTGTGTTTATTTGATTATTAAAGTTTGATTTGATTGTCCACTGTGTTCCCGCCTCTAGGGGTGCTCCGATCACGATCGGCCGATCGTTATGCGCATCTCATCAGTAAAGCCGGTTCTCTAATCAGCGATTAATTCCATCAGGTGCGTGATTGCTCATAGAGCAGCTGTTACTACACAGAGCCGTTGTTAATAGAGAAGATGCGCAAATCACGTTAATTTTCAGCGTTTATTGGCCCATCTTCTCAGTTAACAACGGCTCTGTGTAGTAACAGCTGCTCTATGTGAAATCACGCACCTGATGGAATTAATCGCTGATTAGAAAACCGGCTTTACTGACGAGATGCGCATTAACGATCGGCCGATCGTGATCGGAGCACCCCTACCCGCCTCCTTCTTCCCGATAATTATGGAGTTTTTATTGTTACAGTGGTGCCGAAACCTGGGAGAAGGAGGGAAGACTGTTGGAAGACCATTTCAGGTGACTACCTCTTCAAGCTCATCAAGAGAATGCCAAGAGAGTGCAAAGCAGTAATCAAAGCAAAAGGTGGCTTCTTTGAAGAACCTACAATATGACATATTTTCAGTTGTTTCACACTTTTTTGTTATATATATATCCACGTGTTAATTCATAGTTTTGATGCCTTCAGTGTGACTCTACAATTTTCATAGTCATGAAAATAAAGAAAACTCTTTGAATGAGAAGAGAATGAGAAGGTGTGTCCAAACTTTTGGTCTGTACTGTATATTATTTTATTTTATTAGGATTTATTTTAATTATTTTGTTGTACTGCGTTCACTCTCATTCTGTTTTCTGTATGTGGGGGATTGGAACGCGCAGTACTCAACACTAGGAAAACCTGCTGTTCAGGAAAACCTACTGACACCATTAGTAAGTCGAACAAAACATGTGCATACTGAGAACAAGATGGTGCATAGCATTTTCTTTGTACATCAAATAACGTGACAGACCTGTTTTTGACTACCAATAATTTTAGTTCATATAATATCTAATAGAAGGTGCAAAAAGTTCATTTATTTCAGTAATTCAACTCAAAATTTAAAAATCTTGTATTAAATAACTTAATTGCACACAGACTGAAGTAGTTTAAGTCTTTGGTTATTTTAATTGTGATGATTTTGGCTCACATTTAACAAAAACCTACCAATTCACTATCTCAACAAATTAGAATATGGTGACATGTCAATCAGCTAATCAACTCAAAACACCTGCAAAGGTTTCCTGAGCCTTCAAAATGGTCTCTCAGTTTGGTTCACTAGGCTACACATGTCACGCTGTCTGGTCTCTGTTTCCTTGGGTGTCCACTAGTGGTCTCATTTCCCCATAGGCACCTCACCGCAGGCACTACTATTCCCAAAGCCTTGTCCCTTCATCACAGTAATTGCACTCCTGTTAATTGCACTCAGGTGTCTTCACTTGATAGTCATCACCCTCCCTATATTTACCAGCCTTTTCATATTTGTCTTCATGGAGTCCTTACTTTCCGTCACCTAGTTTCCTCGCATTTCCTAGTCCTTGAGTTCCAGTTCTTGTTCCTGTTTGTTTAAGGCCTGTCAATGAATATTCTAAATTCGAAAATGTATTCGAATAGTAAAAAAAAAAAAAAGAATTTCGAAGGTGAAAATAATAATATTCTAATAAAAAAAAATGTGGAAAAAAAGGCCCGCGGTAGTAGAGGCGTGGTTGTTTGCTTTGCGAGTGGGCGCGCTAGCGCGCCTGAGGGTTCAGGGACAGGTCAAAGGAGTCGCACTGTCTGGCACAGCATCACTGCTGAAAGCTGATGCGTCTTCATGGAAGATGCCAGCAAGTGCAGCCCAACTCGACCGCAGCAGAGAAAATGAGGTAAAACTGTTGACCCGCGAAATAAAGTTGTATGCAAGCTATTTAAGATACAGTTAGCATACCATTCGACCACTAGCAACATGAGGTCACATCTCAAAAATGTGCACCCAAATGAGCATGGCATAATGTGTTGAACTCCAGCTAAACAGTCAAGTCTTGACACTTAACGTTACTTTGCATCACCCGGCACAAGCTCTTTGTCTGCAACACGACAAGAGGCCATAACGGATAAAATAATTTTGTTAATTTGTAAGGACATGAGACCGATCAGTATCGCGGATGGGGCACGCTTGGGGGAAGTCTGTCAAGCAATGGATCCGAGGTTTGATTATTTATCGTTTCATGTCAAGGAAAGGTTCCATGTTTACCACAGCACAGCGTGCTCGGAGCATTTAATGTCAGTTCTATATGCAAAACTTCAATTAATATTAATAATATTTGTTTCAATCACTGGATGAAGCCTGCTATATTTGGAACAACAGTCGCGACCTTAAATTGCTTGCACAAAAATTTGTTTGTTCATTTAAACCATTATGCGCAGAAAACGTGAGGGTGAGAGAGCGTGGGGTCTGCAGTCTTGGCCATTAGTTGATTTCCTTGTTTTTGTGTAGGTAATATGTTTTCATATATGTTTAAACTTAAATAGACAAGATCTATACAAGTAGTTATGTCTCTTTCTATTATTTTGGCCTGTTATTGACATAATGCACGTCATTGACAACATGTGCAACCAGATGTTCAAATAGTTTGAATGTTCGTGTATGTTCGAATGTTTTTTAGAAGGAATATTCGAACGTCATTTTGAGCAATTTTGACAGCCCTAGTTTGTTTGTTTGTTTGTTTCTGTTTGGATCTTGTTGGTTATGACCCCGGCTTGTTTTTGACCTTGATTTGGATTACCCTTAATAAAACCACACTGCACTTGATCTTCCGTCTCCTGTGTTCCTGTACGTGACAGAAGGACTCCATCAGGCCAAGATCCAGCGGTGTGGGATTTCACATATGTTCCCCAGCCACCATAAAGGAGTGGATGGGGAGACTTTCCAACCTAACCACTCTCCGTCAAAAGGGGAGTGAGCTGGGGTGCTTGGCACAAACGTTCTGGACAATGGCAGTGGGGATGGGGTATAATAATAAGGCCCTGAAGGACCTATTCAATGACTGCCTGGATGATCCTTTGCCTGGGTGGGAGATGAAGGGGCTGGAGATACTGGACTTTTGGGGTTTCACCAGTTACCTACAGCATCGATCTCGGTGGGATGACTCAGCCACACCTGTTTCTCTCGGTGAGATGGCCGACTCTAGACCGGGGTCTACAGACAGTAGGACCGCCAGCCCAGCGCCACGGCACAAGGTGGCCGCCAGCCCAGCACCATGGCACAAGGTGGCCGCCAGTCCTGTGCCACTGCCCAAGATGGCCGCCGGCCCAGCGCCACTACCCAAGATGGCCGCCGGCCAAGCGCCACAGCACAAGGTGGCCGCCAGCCCAGCGCCAATGCCCAAGATGGCCGCCGGTCTAGCGCCACTGCCCAGGATGGCCGCCGGTCCAGAGTCATGGCACAAGATGGCCACTTGTCCAGCGCCTCTACACGGGATGACAGCCATGGTTGACCCTCCAGGGTCGAGTCAGGTTCCCATTGACCCTCCAGAGCCAAGTCAGGTTCCCGTTGACCCTCCAGAGTCAAGTCAGGTTCCCATTGACCCTCCAGAGTCAGTGCAAGTCACCTTTGACACTCCAGAGTCGGGTCAGGTCACCGTTGACACTCCAGAGTCGGGTCAAGTCACCGTTGACACTCCAGAGTCGGGTCAAGTCACTGGTGATCTTCAAGGACAGAGTCAAGTCACCGGTGTTCTTCACGGGCAAATTCAAGTCACCATTGATCTTCATGTGCAAAGGCAAGTCACCATTGATCTTCATGTGCAAAGGCAAGTCACCAGTGATCTTCATGGGCAAAGTCAAGTCACCGACTATCTTAATGGGCAAAGGCAAGACACCATTGATCTTCATGAGCAAATGCATGTCACCATTGATCTTCATGAGCAGAGTCAGGTCACCAATGATATTCATGAGCAGAGTCAAGTCACCATTGAGCCTCATGAGCAGAGTCAAGTCATGTATTTTTTTTTTTTAAACAATATATGCACGTGAGGCACCAGCGCAATTTAGAAATAAGAATTATTTTGTAAATGCTGGACCGTTCTTCATTTTGTTTTTCGAAATGAAAACATATAGCTTTTAATCCTTGTATTTATATATATATATATATATATATATATATATATATATATATATATATATATATATATATATATATATATATATATGTCTGTGGTCTTGGGTGACGGGATGGGGGGCTTATGATATTAGACTTCGTAGCCTATAATAAAAGATAATGAATTTCACTAAACACATTTTTATTCAAAGATCAACTCTTTAGTCTGCCACAAGAAACAACAACATGAAAATCATGAACTCAAATGTCATTGTTGTTTTTTTTGTTTTGTTTTTTTTACAATGACTGTTGTAACAGTGCGTATATCAGACCTTTCTGTAACGCTAACGCTAATGAGCTTAAACGTATTTTTTGTACACAGTGCCGCGAACTGTCAATTACTCATGTACGTGTGCATCACTGTCCTCCTCGCAGCTGCAGCAACTTGTGCTCTCTTCATCAAGCTTTAAAACAAAAAGGGGACAAAAGGGTCATATTGCCTTTGTGCATATAGATTAATAGATAAATGAATGTCTAAATTCGTGCCTAGCCTACGGTATTTTTTTAGAACTTTTTTTAGATCCTGCAGCCAATGAGCAGCCGGCGGGGGCCTGTTGCAGGACGACTCAACCTCCGCAGACAGTTTTTAATGTTTACCAGACAATAACTACTCAAGGACCTGCAGGGATATAATTTAGGCTTGGTGGGGTGACAGCCAGCGAGTCATCTGATTCTGACCGTGTTGTTTTAGTACTCAGAGTCTGAAGCTAGGAGAGCATATTAAGTGTTCTTCACAGTAATTTGATTTTTACCGAGCCGAGTGTGCGCGTATAACACATCCTCTCTGGCCACTTTGAGATGTTGACTGACAGCGAAAAAAACAATGCATGGGCTTTCTACTTGTAAAACTCAAAGGCTGTATAGGTAATGTAGCCTCTGCTCTCGGTGGGACAAATTAGGAAATTTGCATTGTGAAGGGCGCTCTGAAAAGCGGCAGCGCAGGCAAAAGATTAAAACCTCTATTAAAACAGATGTCCAAATGAGCGTACAGTATGCTAAAAGCACGTTCTGGCTGCACGAAAAGGTTGCGGTACGCTCAAGAGCTATATTTGGAGCTATATTGGTACTGAGTACCGGTGCGTACCGGCCCACTTACAGCACTGTCTAGGCCTATTACTTAATGACTGTTTAAAAACAATAGCATGCAATAAGCGCCTTTGTGTCAAGGTCTTTCTTTTAATTTTTGATGAGTAGACTGTAGCCTAAGACTATCTCACGTTTTGAAATTAACTCGCTGTAAATTTTCTAATGGTTTTTAAGGATGTTATAATGTTATATTATAATGTTGTTGTTTTACTTCCTCCTTTTATCTCTGTTTACAAACCAACATTTTACAATTACATTACAATTACATTACGTGGCGGTACACACGGTTGTATTACCCATTTTGGTTTTCTACGTACTGTACTTGAGTCTGTGTGCATTGATTTTATTTAATACACAGTTTCACAATTTGAGTTGAATTACTGAAATAAATGAACTTTTCATTTATTAACATAACATTCTAATTTATTGAGATGCACCTGTATACAGCTGGATGAAAAATATAAAAAAAAGGATATAAAAAAAGTTAAAACGTTTCAGTTCAATTGAGAACCAGTTCTCCTGCCTATAGCCTTCCTTACACGGCTCGTGTTACACAGTTCTCAGGCTTATACACACAAACAACCGGGCCTTGCTTACAGTTGAAGCCTTATTTGTTATAGTTCTTATTTTCCCTCCTCATCAGTCCCGAGTCACAGCCCAGCTAGAAATGTTTCATGTTCTGGGAATTTTTTCAGAGGCAAGTTTTATTTTAGTTCCCTGAATGTTCTGCTAAAAATGTGGATAATATTCTCTAAAAATATTCTGAAAATATTTATTGATAACATTGTTAGAACATTATCCTCTAACATTCTAATAAAGCTTCCAATCACACTAGATGTGCTAGATAGAAGTCAAATTTTGATTGAAAGTAAAAACCCAACTTTTGTTTGATGTCAAGCTCCAGGGTAAATAACAAAAAAAAAAAAAATTAAGAATAATAAAATAAACCCCAGTACCAGCTTCACTTATAAACCAGATTTATTTTATTTCTGACATACATTTACAAAAGGTCTTATTTAGATTAACAGAGGTGTTGATGGTTTATTGAATATTAATAGTTTGGTTTGATATCACCATTATGGTGATCAGTTTTGCCAAAACATACAGCAGCAGCAGCAAAAAAAAGCATTTAAACTTCAAGTGTTACACTGCCCAAATAAACTGTATCACAGAAATAAAGTCAATCTGGTTTATAGTAAGGGAAGTTGGAAATACTGTTGTTTAGTTACTGAAGATGGCAAAGGTTGGGTTTTTACATTCAACCAAAATTTTACACCTGAGCAACATTTGAGTACACATCCAATGCTCAATGGGAGGCCTCCTGTTTATATCTTAATTTGAATGTTCGGCGATAATGTTCTAATAATGTTATCAATAAACATTTTTACAATGTTTTTAGGGAATGTTATCCTACCTTTTAGCAGAAAATTCTGGGAACTAAAATAAAACTTGCCGCTGAAAACATTCCCAGAACATGTTCTCTGAACATTCTTAGAACAATGACATTCCTAGCTGGGAGGGTTCTTTCTGGTCAACACTTCAAGGAAATGTCACGTATTCTTTTTAAGCAAAGCACATTCAAATTATTTTATGTCAGAATACATGCATTGACATGACTGGTTTACATCTCTAAGAATGCAAAGACAGAAATAATAGCATGACAAGCATCTCTCCAGCTCCCTGTTCAGAAATCTGCTCCTCAGTCAGAATCGGTTTAATTCACGCTCCAAACACAAATAGTAATTAAGCTTCACCTGTAGTTTGATAAACTGCCCCCTAATGAGAGAAAGCCATTTAAATGCTACTGCTGCAAATACAGTATTGTTCAAAATAATAGCAGTACAATGTGACTAACCAGAATAATCAAGGTTTTTCGTATATTTTTTTATTGCTACGTGGCAAACAAGTTACCAGTAGGTTCAGTAGATTCTCAGAAAACAAATGAGACCCAGCATTCATGATATGCACGCTCTTAAGGCTGTGCAATTGGGCAATTAGTTGAATTAGTTGAAAGGGGTGTGTTCAAAAAAATAGCAGTGTGGCATTCAATCACTGAGGTCATCAATTTTGTGAAGAAACAGGTGTAAATCAGGTGGCCCCTATTTAAGGATGAAGCCAACACTTGTTGAACATGCATTTGAAAGCTGAGGAAAATGGGTCGTTCAAGACATTGTTCAGAAGAACAGCGTACTTTGATTAAAAAGTTGATTAGAGAGGGGAAAACCTATAAAGAGGTGCAAAAAATGATAGGCTGTTCAGCTAAAATGATCTCCAATGCTTTAAAATGGAGAGCAAAACCAGAGAGACGTGGAAGAAAACGGAAGACAACCATCAAAATGGATAGAAGAATAACCAGAATGGCAAAGTCTCAGCCAATGATCACCTCCAGGATGATCAAAGACAGTCTGGAGTTACCTGTAAGTACTATGACAGTTAGAAGACGTCTGTGTGAAGCTAATCTATTTTCAAGAATCCCCCGCAAAGTCCCTCTGTTAAAAAAAAGGCATGTGCAGAAGAGGTTACAATTTGCCAAAGAACACATCAACTGGCCTAAAGAGAAATGGAGGAACATTTTGTGGACTGATGAGAGTAAAATTGTTCTTTTTGGGTCCAAGGGCCACAGGCAGTTTGTGAGACGACCCCCAAACTCTGAATTCAAGCCACAGTACACAGTGAAGACAGTGAAGCATGGAGGTGCAAGCATCATGATATGGGCATGTTTCTCCTACTATGGTGTTGGGCCTATTTATCGCATACCAGGGATCATGGATCAGTTTGCATATGTCAAAATACTTGAAGAGGTCATGTTGCCCTATGCTGAAGAGGACATGCCCTTGAAATGGTTGTTTCAACAAGACAATGACCCAAAACACACTAGTAAACGGGCAAAGTCTTGGTTCCAAACCAACAAAATTAATGTTATGGAGTGGCCAGCCCAATCTCCAGACCTTAATCCAATTGAGAACTTGTGGGGTGATATCAAAAATGCTGTTTCTGAAGCAAAACCAAGAAATGTGAATGAATTGTGGAATGTTGTTAAAGAATCATGGAGTGGAATAACAGCTGAGAGGTGCCACAAGTTGGTTGACTCCATGCCACACAGATGTCAAGCAGTTTTAAAAAACTGTGGTCATACAACTAAATATTAGTTTAGTGATTCACAGGATTGCTAAATCCCAGAAAAAAAAAATGTTTGTACAAAATAGTTTTGAGTTTGTACAGTCAAAGGTAGACACTGCTATTTTATTGAACACACCCCTTTCAACTAATTGCCCAATTGCACAGCCTTAAGAGCGTGCATATCATGAATGCTGGGTCTTGTTTGTTTTCTGACAATCTACTGAACCTACTGGTAACTTGTTTGCCACGGAGCAATAAAAAATATACTAAAAACCTTGATTATTCTGGTTAGTCACATTGTACTGCTATTATTTTGAACAATACTGTAAATCACATCCATTTCATTATTTAAAACATTGTTTCTCAGAAATAAAACAAGAATTTTCAAATGGTTGTCTCTGTTTTCTATCCTCCCCAGCCCCTCCATGGCTCTGCAGGTCTTGGGAATCACTCTTTCAATGATCGGCTTTGCAGAAACCATCATCATCTGCTCTGCCCATGTGGAAAGTGACGGCCTTCATCGGCACAAACATTGTGGCTCAGGTTTTCTGGGAAGGACTGTGGATGACGTGTGTGTACGAGTGCATCGGTCAGAAGCAGTGTAAACTCTACGACATGCTGCTGGATTTGGATCATTCCCTGCAGGCGGATCGCGGGCTGATCCTGACTACCATGGCTCTGACCTGGTTGGCTTTCCTCATCTTTCCGGTCGGGGCTGATTGCACAAATTGCCTCAGTAACCCATGAGCCAAAGCACGGATCATGATGGTCTCTGGGATCACATTCATGCTTTCTGGACTGACCTCTGTGGTACCCGTGTCGTGAACGGGCAACTCCATCACCAGAGACTTTCATAATCCCATCGTGCATGAAGCACGAAGAGGGATATGGGGGAAGCGCTCTACAATATGTGGACTGGGTCACAACGGGCTTTCTGTTTGTCGGTGGGGCGGTACTCTGCACTAGCTGCCCAACAGAGTGGCACAACTACTCACCGAGATACACCTTAACAGAGACTGACACTTAGAACTATGTGTGATATAGAGCTCATGCCACTAAACGGATACACTGATCAAGTGCAAAAGTGATATTGTACAAGAAAAGTTAAACTCAGAGAATATACTTACCTTTTTTTTTACTTTCAGTGGTAAATAAGAAAAGTTGGAGTTTTATAATGTGTTTAATAATGTGTTTCTGCTTTGTAAGGATTTAGACAAATAATTTTAAGTAAAAAGGTTGTGTTTAAAATAATTACCATCTGACACATTGCCCTGACTCCTGCTGGAGTGTAAATTGAATGCTCTATTTTTATTTGAGCATAAAATGATTACTGAACAATCTTAAGATTCAGTGAAAATTATTCCATTAAAAGACCATGGACAAGACCATGTCTGCAACTATTTATCTCAAACTTTTATGTAATATTTCACATTACATTTATCTATTAGAAATAAATGAGATATACCACACACAAATGTAAAATCTGTTATTTTCACTGTCATGTCATTCCAACCCTATAAAACTTCTGCAAAACCCAAAATATTTTGATAGATATTTTTAAGAATGTAAGGAGCACTAGAACATGATTTGTTTGTTTCTTCTTCTTCTTTAAAATGCATTGTATTTGAAATGTCATAATAGTGATTTTCGTGTAATATGATTATGTGTTTACTTTTTAATTTAAGTTGCCAGTTACTATATGAAAATTAGCCTTTAAGGAATTATTTTCTTTCTGTTTATTAATGATTAATGAGTGCTGTCCCCATCAAATAAATCAAATAAAGTAAGTAAATAAATAAATAAATAACAGTTTTGATTACCATTGACTTTCATTGTGTGGAGAGAAAAATGGCCAGTAGATTATGACAGGATTTTTTTTTTTTTTTTCGTTTTTGAGTTCTGACCCTTTGTTTTAAACCCTAAAGCTTAGCCTAACTAGCCTATAATGACAAGTACATGTGCTGTTGTGAACTACAACACCTTGGTGAGTAGAGGACATGGACAACATTAGGCATTTTGAACAGCAAAATAAATAAATAAATAAGATTACAAATTATTAAAGAGATTATATGCCGTGCAAATTGTCTGGGTACTTTTTTGTTAAAATAAAGTTGTAGATAGAAAATTGTATTAGATTTTAGATACACCGTCTGGTGCACCTGGACATATCATCAGTGATGTAACCTAGGATCACTGGGGATTTCGGGTCTTTCAACAATCAGACCCCCTCCCCTAGGCGACCCAGCCGGGGTGATCAGGTCCCAGTTTATGTCCAGGTAGCGCTACTACCCTACACGCCATGCCTCTCCTCTCCTGATCCACAGCCACCTTGATGCTACTTCTGCACCATCAATGGCCAACTTGATGGCCCTTCGCTGGCTTGCCCCTGTGATGCCAAGCATTTTGTAGGCCCTGCAAAGGGATTGGCACACAAACCCTGACATCCCACTTCGACAGGTTTGCATATTGCCCGCCACCCATTGCTCCGGCAATCCTCCACAAGCTGGGAGTACTTTGCCCTTTTTCTTTCATTGGCCTCCTCCATACGGTCCTCCCAAGGCACTGTGAGCTCCAAGAGAATTACCTGCTTGGAGGCCTCTGAGGTAAGCACAATGTCTGGCCTTAATGTTGTTATGGCAACTGCCTCAGGGAACTTCAGCTGCTTGCCCAGATCAACTGACAGCTCCCAGTCACGCGCCGTTGCCAACAGGCCAGAGAAGGTGCCCTGGGCACCTGGTGTTGACTTCTCCCCAGCTCTGACAAAAGCTGTGGTCTTCACTGGGCGGAGGCTCTTGCTTTGGCTAATTCCACTGCAGATAGAATCCGCTTTTAGCACCTGGTCATGCCGCCAGCGGTAACGCCCTTCGCCCAGGACTTTTGGACAGCAGCTCAGGATGTGTTCCAACGTTCCTTTCTTTTGGCAGAGGGGGCATGCTGGTGTCTCCACCTTTCCCCAGGAGAAGAGGTTGGATGGACTTGGCAACACATCATAGACCGCCTGGATCAGGAATTTTATCCTGTAGGGTTCAGCCTTCCAAAGCTCAGTCCATGTGACTTTGCGATCCACTGTTTGCTCCCATCTTGTCCAGGCGCCCTGTTGCCGCATCCCAGCCATCTGGCAAGCTCGCTTCTCCTCAACTCCTGCACGCACCTCCTCCAGAATCAGTGACCTCCTCTCTTTCCCTTCCGCCTTGTCGTAGTGAGGAGTTCGTCTGCTGCCCAGGCCAGCTCTCCCCTGTGCCACTGAGCCCACCAACACCTTTTGCCGTAGCCTTGACTCCGCGTCATCCACTGCCACAGTAGCCCTCCACTTCCGCCATGTCCTGACCTCAATCCCAGCCTGGGCAACCTTTGGATCACTGGAATCCCGATACTGTAGGACCTCCCTGGACCGCGTCACCATGAACTCCTCGCTCAGGCTGCTCATGAGAAGCTTCAGCTTGTTGTTCTGCCCATATAGAGCGATGCTGCTCAGGCTTCGAGGCAGTCCCAGCCACCTGCGCAGAAACCTGCTGATACTCATGTCAAAACCTTCCACCGTTGAAATGGGGACTTCATACACCAAGAGGGGCCATAGGATCCGAGGGAGGACACCGTGCTGGTAAATCCAGGCCTTGAACTTGCCAGGAAGGCCAGACTTGTCCACCACGGCCAGCCAGGTCTCCAGGTCTTGGATGGTCACTTTTGTGGAAGCTGCGTCTCGCAGGCTGCAATTGAACACCTTCCCCAGGCTCTTCACAGGTTCCTCTGTCAGTGATGGTATCTTGGTGGTGCCAAGTGAGAATTGGAACTTGTCAGTAACCTTCCCTTTCTTCAGCACGAGGGACCTTGACTTTGCTGGCTTGAAGTTCATGCGAGCCCAGGACATCAGCTCCTGAAGGCCGTTCAGGATCCACCTGCAGCCTGGGACAGATGCTGTGGTCACTGTCAGGTCATCCATGAAGGCTCGGATGGGTGGCTGTCTAACTCCAGACTTAGAGAGGGGCCCCCTACACTGCATTTCTGCAGATTTCACCAGCATGTTCATGGCAAGTGCAAAAAGCATGACTGAGATTGTACAGCCAGTGATGATCCCCTTCTCAAGCTTGTGCCATTCTGAGGTTGTTGTTCCGGAGGAGACTCTCATATGGAAGTTGGCATAGTAGTCCTGGATGAGGTCTCTGAACTTATTCGGGGTGTGATGGCGGTTCAGTGCCTCTTCGACCAGTTTATGGGGTATGGATCCATAGGCATTTGCGAGGTCCAGCCACAGCACAGCCAGGTCCCCCTTGTTCTCTCTGGCTTCCATGATAAGCTGAGTGACCATGCCTGTATGCTCCAGACATCCAGGTATCTCCTGGGGCTCCTCCTTCTGGACTGATGTATCGATATAGGAATTCTTCAGGAGGTAGTCTGTCAGTCGCCTGGAAATGAGGCTGAAGAAGATCTTTCCTTCAACACTCAGCAGTGAGATGGTCCGGAACTGATCGATTCTCTGAGATTTCTCCTCCTTCGGGACCCAAACACCCTCTGCTTGTCTCCACTGGTCTGCTACCCTTCCCCTCCTCCAAATCACTTTCAGGATCTTCCAGAGTCTGTGGAGTAGTCTTGGACAGTTCTTATAAACCTTGTAAGGTACTCCACTAGGCCCTGGAGCAGAGTTTGCCCTTGCCCTTCTAACCACCTCCTGGATCTCCTTCCAACCGGGCTCTTTCCTGTCAAAGTCCAGTGCTGGTGCAGGTAGATTGATAAAGAACCTGCAGGGCCCTAGGTCTTGCTCTCTGTACTCATCACTGTAGGATTGCTTGAGGTGGTGGTCAACCTCAGCTTTGGAGCAGGTGAGTTTGCCGCTGCGCTTCTGTCCTAGCATCTGTTTCGTAAATCCAAATGGGTTCGCTAGAAAGGCAGCTCTCCTCCTGGACCTCTCCTTCCTCCTCCTCCTATGCCCCTCTGCTCTCCTCAAAGTCATCAGCTTTTTGCGGATTATGCTGCGTAGCTCCGCAAGCGGTCCCCTCTCCTCTTTGCTTGCAACCTTGAACTGCTGCCTCAAGGTCTTCAGCTCCTGCCTGAGCTGATGGATTTTACTTGCTCTGTTGTTCATGGTATAGGGGGGCTTCGCTGCTCGCTTCTCCTCAAGTCCAAACCTCTCTGCAGCTAGGCTGATGATGATTAAAACTTAAAATAATTAAAACTTAACACCAAAACATTTTCATCCTAAAACAATTTAGATTAATTAACTACACATTTTTATGGTCATTAATGGGTAACAATTACATTACAGACATTATTTAGTATATCTAATCAAAACATCAAATAAATCTAATTAAGCTAAATCATTGGGACTAAATTGGCCCACTTTCTAGTATATAAAAGTATACTTTTAAGTATACTTTAAGTATAGCAGTAGCAAATTTTGAGTACATAACTAGTTTACCTCTATGTTTGTAGTTTGTACTGCAGTTATACTGAAAGTGAACTTATAGGTACACTGATAGTTTACTAATTAAATACATTGTACACTTTGAAGTATAGTCTCAGTAAACTACTAGTTTAGTAGTTTTATACTGCAAGTATACTCATAAGTTGTCTTTAAGTGAACTTTGCATCATACTTTAAGTATACTACTATGTCCCTATTTATGTTTTAATGTGTATATATTTTGTTATATGAATATCTGAACATACAAAACATCCAAAGAAAGAACAGGGTATCTGCTTGTAAACAAAAGCATTTTATTCTAGCTTCATGCATTTTTTTTTTAAACACAAAGTTTAATGTAAAAAAAATATAGTAATAACATCTTGAACAAAAAGTTTAAAAAATAATCTATGAATCGGATTCAGAATGATAATCAAAACTTAGATTGAGTCGATCAACACTCCAATGCTTGACTGTAATTATTATCTCTTCATCAGTCATTTTATTCCATAACGTTAAGGTTTTGATGCTGTTTCATGTCAGATGATCTTAGTATCTAGTGTATCTTTTTCTTCTTCACTTGTGTTTTTTTGTAAATTCTGTACAGAAGATATGTACTAGCGCTAATTCTTAGGGGCACAAGTATAGTTCAAAATATTGGAATTTTGTAAGTATAAGTATACTTAAATTTCATTTTAAGGATATTTCTGAAAAGTACATATAGCCCATTTATGAGAATTACATAAAAAGTCAACTAAAAGTATACGTTCCTATTTTTAGTTTAAAATAAGTATAATAGTACACTTGAATAAACTTCTTTTTCATAAGTGTTACTGTGAACAACTATCTGCACACACAAGGCCAACAGCCAATTAACATTCAACATTTGATTCAGCATACACAAGAGCTGATAATATTACACTAGAAGGCTACAGAATACTGAGAGCATGTATATCACTGGAAACTACATAGCTGCCTTATCTGAAACGTCACAAAGCTAAGTTCAAGTATCCTACTGCCACATGTTCAGTTTGTTTTGTCATAGTTTACTTTGTGTTTCCAGTTTGGTTCCTGTTTTTCCTTATTTGGTCATGTTCCTGTGTTCATTAGCTCCTTCACTCATTGTTTAATTAACGAGAGTTTGGTTTGTACGAGCTGTCTCCTTCGCCTTCCTCCTCCTGACACAACCGTGACACCTACTCTATTCATGGAGCATGATGAAGAAGTCATGGGTTTGAAGCACACAGAAACTACATTCTTTAAATTCTTGAATGATAGGATGGGGAAATTAAACTTCAGATTTCCCCTGACTCTTCTGTGATGAATTCAAAACTTTGACAGTGTCACTGGAAAATATATGAATGAATGATAATTAATTATAATGTAAGTGTAAGAAATCAGTTAAAAGCCTGTGGGAAATAATAAAAAAATTAATTAATTAAAGATCTGTTGTATAATGCAGATAGATTCAATGTTATGAGCACAAATAAAAGTGTGTTTGCCACTCTGATAAATGTATATAAAATGTGTGTGTGTGTGTGTGTTATTATTAAAGTGTGGCAATAAATGCCGGAATGAAAATCAATATGATGTTATAGAAGAATTATGTAAGAAGAAGGCTGATAGAAGTAGCCTATGATGAAGAATAATAGAAGAGCCTAATATGACTAGCAGGGTTTTGTTATGGGAATTATTTTATTTTCCTTAAATAATTTGTATTCTTAATTTTACTTGAACGGCTGGGTATTTAAAATGTAATCGAATAATTATGCATGAAAACTTGCTCACGAACATTGTGACACACTAAAGCAAATTAAGCACGTGATTTGACAGAAAGTAAAGAGGCTTGTCTGAGATACGGCTCACCTCACCTCACATTTAGGCGAGACTAGGCGGCTGCAGTGAGGGGAGGAGTGAAATAAACGCAGTCAAGACGGATAGATCAGAGATCTCGATGTAGAACAGACACCTACGAGATCAAGGCAGATATTGCAGATGTTGCATTTTTTATGAAAACAAATATGATTTACAAGAAACTATAAACTATAAAAACTACAAGAAACTGTTTAATTCCATTTGAAAGACATATAAATCATCCATTAATAAAAACATGTATTTTAGTAGGCCTATTTTTCTGAAATATGACAACCAAATATCTCACACAGAGACTGCACTGTCATAGTTTTGGGGAATATTCATGCATAATTTAAAAACAATCACAAGATATCAGATAAAAAACACAACATTTTAGAAGAGAACACAACATCACAGTTGTTTTAACCAATGATAATTAAGCCATGCCATCAGCAAGTCATTTCCCATCATGCTTTTGGTCAGCCCAGCTGATATGAAAGCAAGGCAGACTGCTCTCGGACACATTTCTAACAGGCATGAGCCGCAACAATGTCTTGAGCCGCGAAAGAGAGAAGAAAAGTGGTGTGACATGGGCTCTATTGGGCTCATTGAAAACAAAACATGCTGCTTCATTTTTTATTATTTTCAGAGATTTCACATGTTGGAAGTCCAGCCAGAAGAGCATTGCAATAGTCAAGCCTAGAAATGACAAGACCCTGGATGAGAAGCTGTGTTTTATGCTCTGTTAGGAAGGGTCTGATCTTCCTGATGTTGTAGTGCAAACCTGTATGATTGTGCTATTTTTGCTATATGATTAAAGGTCAGCTGATCATCAAGGATTACCCCAAGATTCCTGGACGAAGTCGACGGGTTTATCGTCGATGAGCCCAGCTGGAAGGTAAGCTGGTGCTGTATGTATGAGGTGGCTAGGAAGATGAGAAGTTCTGTCTTTGCTATAGGTGAGGCTGAAGTTGATGCTATTCCATCAATGGCGAGATGTCCGTCAGACAGTTTTTACTCTAGTTGCAATGTTATATTGAGTCATGTTTGTAAAACAGTGATAAAAGCATATATATAGACGCACTTTATTGGTTTTTAAGTAGTATAGGCTTCATACTTGTACATTTGATGCCGTATTAAAGTACGTGTCAAAGAGTTGCTGTTGTGTTTCATGAAAAAGTTTCTAAAACTTCTGTGTATTTGACAAATATCGCATCTGTAATAAAGTATGCAAACACCACACAAGCATCACAATGGGATGCAGAAAGTGTCCGACTTCAAGTCTCTGCTTTAAATTCCGACCCAACTGCAGGAGGAAACTCTCGCTGATTGATCTGCATAGAGCCTGAATTCAAACACACCTAAGGTGCATCACAACATTGATGACAAACGAAGCCTCAAGGTGTGTGACTTCATGTAGCTTTGCATTGACCGATCGGTGTATGACATAAAAATATCATAAGAGCAATTTGAAAGCATTTAAATCCATCTGCACTCTATAGCTCTAGCATTACTTTGAAGTCAAATATTGATCAGTCTGTGCAATGCAGGTTCAAGATAGTGAAGGGTCATTCTTGAACAATTTGTTCATTTTGAACAAATCTTTAATGTGACTCGGGAAGATTCGTTCAGTCGAGTATGCACACAATTCTGTACTGGAATTAGTCTAGTAGGTCACCTGTTTCAGTCAATGCAGAGAGAATTTATTAGATCATCTCTAGAGTCTTTTGGTTTTTCGAGTCATTCGTTCATCACGTGACAGACCAATAAGCATAACAAATGCAGTCGGAAAGAGACTTGATAATAATAATAACCAACTCTCTATTACCTTTGTTACAACAATCAGTGTATAAAAAATAACCATCATGACAGAAATTCACACATTAATAAACTCTAAAGACGAGAAACACATTAAGAGTAAATTATAATAAGAATTTCTGTTTCTTACAGCATTATAATTTTTGTATTGTTTGTAGTGTAATCAACGTTTGCATAAGTACTAGATAGTAGACATGTTAGGGAAGTAACACGTAACATTTTAATTATATTTTGATAAAAATGAACAAAATGGCTCGAAAAAAAGATTAGTTAATTTTGCTGAACAAGACTCAAAGTTGATAAAATGATCTGAAATTCCCATCACTACTTCAAGTCTGACACACCTTAAGAATTCCTTTGTCGTCGATCACGTGACTCTGTGTAAGCAATACATGCCCTGATACCGGGCTTTACTAAAGACTGCTGCATGCTCGATACATGCCTTGAGGTTTCTTCAGTGTCATCGGTACTATCACTACTTGTACTTGTAATGAAAATGACTTAAATCTGTTAGAACAGTGATCTCCTATGAGGTTTAAATGTGGATTTAAAAACCAGCTAGCATGTCTGAGCTTAAGGGTTAAAAATCATTTTAGTCCTATTTAAATTAACAGTATTTCTTTTTTTTATTATTATTATTTTTTTTTATTATTATTACTGTGACCTTATTTCAGTCTCGTCTCCACTGGAGAGAATAAAATTATCCTTTGGCGCCACTCAGTGGATATTTTACATGTGCATCTCAATAAATTAGAATGTCGTAGAAAAGTTCATTTCAGTAATTCAACTCAAATTGTGAAAATCATGTATTAAATAAATTCAGTGTTCACAGACTGAAGTAGTTTAAGTATTTTTTTTATTGTGATGATTTTGGCTCACATTTAACAAAAACCCATCAATTCACTATCTCAGCTAATTAGAATATGGTGATATGCCAATCAGCTAATCAACACAAAACACTTTTGCAAGTTCATACAAGTTTAGTGAACTTCACAAGGAATGGACTGAAGCTGGGGTCAAGGCATCAAGAGCCACCACACACAGACGTGTCAGGGAATGTGTTGAACCACAGACATCGTCAGAGGTGTCTTACTAAGGAGAAGAACTAGACTGTTGCCCTGTGGTCCAAAGTCCTCTTTTCACATGAGAGAAAGTGTTACAACCACCTGGCTCTGGATGCAGTAACATTACAAAATACGGGAGGACACAAAACTAGATTAAAAAAAAATATATATCAATAGGACATCAAAATAATACATAAATTAAACACTATTAAAAAAAAAACATTGAGGAATGGAGAGGGAGACACACGGCCACGGCCCGGAACCTCTTCTGCTCTGTGAATCTCCATCTTTTAAGCCCAAACGCCAATCACAGGTAATGATCCACACCTGTACCAGACTCTTGCTTTGAAATAAGAAAACCGGATCACCACCTAGTGGACAAATGCAAAACACTCTGGCCATAACAGAGGTCCCAAAAAGGGAACTCTGCAAACATCAACTCCATTGTCATCTTTTTTGTAATAACACACCTCCTAAAATTAATAGTTAACTTATCTTCAATAAGACGAATAAACAAAGCATGCAAACAACAAAGATGTTCATCCCACGTCTGTGCACTAGAGCCCTGCGCAGGACTGTTTTCTGTATGTATGACCAGGCCCACCCGCCCCCGCAACCTATGAGTTCCTCTCCTATCCACACCCACAATATTTGTTTCAACTCCCGCCTGCTCCCGTGGACTTTATACCAGAGCTTGTGAAAAATGTACACAAATATTCAGACTAAATATTCATTCAAGTTAACATCCAGAATAACAGAATTTAAACTATATAGCTATTAAATAATATGAAGTAACCGATGCTAAACCAAAGCACCACACATGATTCTTTTTTTTCATCATAAATAATTAACCATTAAAACAAAACCACAACTAGCAGCACCTCAGTTTTTAAACGCACGCAAGGCCTACTGCATACACATGCACCAAACGATTAACTAGGAAATAACTTTACCATTAAATAAATAAACACAGAGAACTTTGTTAAAATTATATCTAGCTTATTTTCAAAAAATACAATACTTATTAAAAAAAAAGTCTCACAGATTTCACTTTCACAATAGCTTGCTTAACAGGCTATTGCAAAAAAATAAACATTAATAGAAAAAGAAAGAATAATTATAACGTAGAGTCTAGTCGTAGACTACTTAAATAAATTTGATCATTGGGCCTTATTGCTTTGCTTACTCAATATTACTATGAAGGAAAAGTATATTGCTGACTGACTGCGGTCCCAGACTTGTGTCTTTCTTCCAAGATTCACGCGTACACACTGAATGCTCTCTCTGATGGCACACGAGATGCAGGAATGCTCAAAATAAAATGTGAAAATTTTGAGAGGACACGAATCGCTCTTTACCATTATTTTCAGTGAAAAATTAGAATTGTTTCAAGATGTCTGACTTGCCTTGTTTTGCTTTTTGTAAGGTAAACAGCAGCTTAAATTTTATTCACAACTTATTGTGTTGACTCCGTTCTACTACACACAAAATCCCACGGTTCCCCATGGGTCTCCCGCTAAATTTTCTGACCGCCCACTCCCGCCCGTAGCAAAGGTAAAACCACCCGCTCTACCCGAGATTTGCATTGGGTCTCGTGGGAGCCCAAACCCAATGCAGCCCTCTACTATGCACTATAACATCATCTAAATACATGGTACACCCTTCAATCCCTGAGACCACTCGATTCATCAGGCACTTCGCAAACCGGAACTCACACGTATAACCCAGATGGGATAATGAAAGCAGAAAATGATTGTGCTCGGGGAGTTAAGGGAACTTTATAATACCCTCCCAAGAGATCAATCTTGGTTACAAACTTAGCTGATCCCACAGAATCAACAAAAAAGTGACAGGAACTCATATATTAAAGTAATCAATTGCTCACGATTTTCTTTGGACAAATGTTCCAGCCTACCATCCAACTTAGTCAGCTGCTCCGAATTACATAGTTGAGATTGAACAATACAATCAGATGGAACTCCCTCTCTTTAAGTACAATCTGTAGCAATACTCAAAGAGACCATACTCACCTCTGTAAATAACACCACCGGCTTGATTTCAGCACCAGGGACAGCATTTTCGCCTGGGATTTAACAAGGTTTTCATGAGCTACTGTCATGGTCTTGTCATGATCCTGTCTCTCTCTCTCTGTCTCCCTCTGCTGGTTACTCTTCTCCTTTTCCCCTCACTCTCCATTTCTGTTTCACAGCTGTCTCCACTTCCCATTGTGATAATTTCCCTCCACCTGTTTCTCATCCTGCCTCATTTTCATGGCTACTTCTACCCTCTCGTTTTCCTGTCTCTTTGTCAGATTATTAACACCTATCAGCATCGGTCATTGGCGTCTGCACACTCAGTGTTGTCCTGTCCTGTCCTGTCTCGTCGGGGTTCAGTAGATCACAAACACTGCTGGAATTACTGTGCTCACCATTTGCACCCACAGAACCCAGTTTGTACCCAGTCTACGGGTCTTCCTCTGTTTCATCCGTTCCTCCCATGCCTTTGTTGGATTAACCTGTGGCCTGACTTTGTTTAATTAAAGACTATTGTCATTGCTCTCGCTCTTGAGTCCTCTCTCTCTTCAATCTTCATCACAGAATAATCTGACCACGATATGGACTCAGTGAGTGGCAGCCCGTTCCAGACCGCCGTTGAGCACCAGGGCGTCCTCCTTGGAAAGCATGAGGAGGACATCTCCGCTGCCCGACACGCCGTCGAGACTCTGGCCGCCCAAATGTCCGGGCTGTCCTGCCAGGTCCACAACTTACGCCTCCAGCCTTCCGCTTCTCTTGGTCCTCCTGTTCAAACGGAGCCACGGATCAATAATCCTCCGTTTTTTTCGGGTGAGCCTACACAGTGGCGTGCTTTCCTCACCCAGTGCGAGGTGGTTTTCTCGCTCCAGCCCATAACATATGCTAAGGAGAGAGCCAAGGTTGCTTTTGTTCTCTCACTCCTCCACGGGCGGGCTCGCGAATGGGGAACGGCCAATGGCCAACAGGGAGACTGAGGCGGAGTGCATCTCAAGTTTTGAGCGCTTCAAGGAGGAGATGATTCAGGTCTTCGACCGCTCCGCCTACAGAGAGGAGGCTTCTCGTCGGCTTTCCACGCTTCGGCAGGGGAGATCTGAGCCTGATTTCTCCATTGAGTTCCGGACCCTCGTCACCACTTGCGGATGGAACCAACCCGTGTTGGTCGCTCGCTTCTTGGAGGGACTGTCTCCAGAGGTTCGGGACGAGGTCCTGGTCTGTGAGATCCCCACCCGGCCCGACAATCTTATCGACCTGGCCATTTGTGTGGAGAGGCGATTTGACCAACGTCGCCGCACTCACCGCCTGGAGGACACGCTCTTCTCGCCGCCTCTCATCAACTCCGCCCACTCGGATCCCGAACCCATGCAGCTGGGAGGTCTGCGTATCTCACATAAGGAGTGTGAGAGGAGGATTTTGAACCGCCTCTGCATGTACTGTGCTAGTGCTACTCACTTTGTGTCCTCATGTCCGGTAAAAGCCAGCGCTCGTCAGTAGGATGAGGGTTACTGGCAAGCGGCATTACTAATTTACTCCCCCTGTGTCCTCTGTTTCTGTGTTTCAGGAGGAGACGGTAGACCTGACGGGAGTACCGGAGGAGTATCATGATTTGCGAGGGGTTTTCAGTCGTTTTGAGCCATGTCTCTTCCGCCCCACCGCCCGTATGACTGCGCTATTGACCTTCTCTCGGGTACCACACCCCCACGGGGTAGGCTCTACTCTCTTTCTGCTTCTGAACGGGAGGCTTTAGAGAATTATTTGTCCGAATCTCTCAGCGCCGGGACAATCATCCCGTCCTCGTCTCCTGCCGGCGCCGGTTTCTTTTTTGTCAAAAAGAAAGACGGTTCTTTGCGTCCATGCATAGATTATCGGGGACTGAATGACATCACCGTTAAAAATCGTTATCCGCTACCGCTGATGTCTTCAGCCTTTGATGTCCTGCAGGGGGAAAAGGTCTTTACCAAACTCGATCTCGGTAACGCTTATCATCTCGTGCGTATTCGGGAGGGGGACGAGTGGAAGACAGCCTTTAACACGCCCCTCGGCCACTTCGAGTATAGGGTCCTCCCCTTCGGATTGGTTAACGCCCCCGCTGTCTTTCAGGCACTAATCAATGACGTTCTTCGGGATATGCTCAATTTATTCGTTTTTGTCTCGATGATATTTTGATTTTTTCGCCCTCTCTTCAGATTCATGTACAGCACGTCCGCCGCGTCCTCCAACGTTTGCTTGAAAATCGACTCTTTGTTAAGGCCGAGATGTGCTCCTTTCATGCGTCATCAATAACGTTTCTGGGTTCCGTTATCTCAGCAGAAGGGATTAGTATGGACCCCACCAAGGTTCAGGCTGTGGTCGATTGGCCCGTTCCTGACTCTCGTGTTTCGTTACAACGCTTTCTCAGTTTTGCCAATTTCTATCGTCGCTTTATACGCAACTTCAGCCAGGTGGCTGCACTGCTTACCGCTCTCACCTCCGTCAAGTCTCATTTCAGATGGTCCGATTCTGCACAGGCGACTTTTGACCGACTAAAGACTCTTTTTACGTCTGCGCCTATCCTCCTCACTCCAGATAGCTCGAGACAGTTTATCGTTGAGGTCGACGCCTCCGAGGTAGGGGTGGGAGCCGTTCTTTCCCAGCGGTCAGTTTCTGATGACAAGATACACCCTTGCGCGTACTTTTCCCACCGTCTCTCCCCCGCTGAACGTAATTACTATGTCGGTAATCGCGAGCTCCTCGCCATATGCCTGGCATTGGGTGAGTGGCGACAGTGGTTAGAGGGTTCTACTGTCCCTTTTGTTGTATTGACTGATCATCGCAATTTAGAATACATTCGCTCCGCCAAGAGATTGAACTCACGTCAAGTGCGTTGGGCTCTTTTCTTTACGCAATTTGATTTTGTCATTTCTTACCGCCCGGGCTCTAAGAACGGTAAGTCGGACGCATTGTCCTGGCTCTTCGATCCCTCAATCGCCCGCACCCCCCGGGAGGAGATTATTCCTCCCGGTCGGGTGGTGGGCACTACGGTTTGGGGAATCGAAAGACAGGTTAAGCTCGCTCTTTCTCGCGTCGCTGCTCCCTGTAACTGCCCTAAGGGCAGCCTCTTTGTCCCGGTTCCCACACGGCTAGCTGTACTTCAGTGGGCTCATTCCTCCAGATTAGCGGCTCATCCCGGGGTGCGAGGTACTATCGTGTTTATCCGCCAGCGTTTCTGGTGGCCCACCTTAGAGCGTAAGGCGCGCCGTTTCATCGCCGCCTGCTCTGTCTGTGCCCAGACCAAGGCAGGCAATTCCCTACCTGCTGGTCTCCTGTGTCCGCTACCTGTTCCCTCTCGTCCGTGGTCCCATATAGCCCTCGATTTTATGACCGGTCTTCCGCCCTCGGCCGGTAATACAGTCATCCTGACGGTGGTCGACCGCTTTTCTAAATCGGCACACTTCATTCCCCTTGCCAAGCTTCCCTCTGCTAAGGAAACTGCCCAGATTATGATTGATAACGTGTTCAAGTTCCATGGGTTGCCCACCGACGTCGTGTCCGATAGGGGCCCGCAATTCGCCTCGCAGTTTTGGAGAGAGTTTTGCCGTCTCATAGGTGCCACCGCTAGCCTATCCTCAGGTTTTCACCCCCAGACTAACGGTCAGGCCGAACGAGCCAATCAGATTGTTGCCCGCAGTCTAGCCTTTCGCAATCCCACGTCTTGGGCCGAACAGCTCTCCTGGGCCGAGTATGCTCATAATTCCCTCCCATCCTCTGCCTCTGGTCTTTCCCCCTTTCAGTGTTGCCTCGGCTATCAACCGCCTTTATTTTCGTCCCAGGAGACCGATTCTAACTGTCCGTCCGTTCAAGCCTTTATCAGTCGCTGTAAGCGAACCTGGAGGAGGGTTAGATCTGCCCTAGGTCGTTCTAGAAGGCGCATGTGTGTCGCTGCTAATAGATCACGTTTCCAAAGCCCTCGTTATGTTTCTGGTCAGAGAGTTTGGCTATCTACATCCAATTTACCCCTCCAATCTGACTCTCGTAAACTGGCTCCCCGCTTCATCGGACCGTTCCGCATCGTCAAGATCATTAACCCTGTCGCCGTCAAACTTCGCTTGCTGCATAATCTTCGTCGTGTCCACCCGGTGTTTCACGTTTCTTGCATTAAACCGGTCCCCCACCCCCCCCCCCCCCCCCCCAACATCTTTCTCCGCCGTTCGTATCGAAGGCTGCCCGGTCTACACTGTTCGCAAGATCATAGACATGAGCCGCCGGGGGCGTGGGCACTAATATTTAGTCGATTGGGAGGGGTATGGTCCTGAGGAGAGAAGCTGGGTTTCTCCTAAGGACATCCTAGACCCCTCACTCATTGATGATTTCCTCCGGTCTCGCCAGAGGCTCCCCGCTGTAGCGCCAGGAGGCGCTCTTTGAGGGGGGGGTAACGGCATGGTCTTGTCATGATCCTGTCTCTCTCTCTCTGTCTCCCTCTGCTGGTTACTCTTCTCCTTTTCCCCTCACTCTCCGTTTCTGTTTCACAGCTGTCTCCACTTCCCATTGTGATAATTTCCCTCCCCCTGTTTCTCATCCTGCCTCATTTTCATGGCTACTTCTACCCTCTCATTTTCCTGTCTCTTTGTCAGATTATTATCACCTATCTGCATCGGTCATTGGCGTCTGCACACTCAGTGTTGTCCTCTCCTGTCCTGTCTCGTCGGGGTTCCATTAGTAGATCACAACCACTGCTGGAATTACTGTGCTCACCATTTGCACCCACAGAACCTTACCTGCTGTGTAACGCCTCGGCCTCCCCGTTCTGCCAGCACCTACCGCCGGCTCCTCTGTGAGCTCTGTTAAGCCTCTGCCTTGCCAGTCTTCTGGTCGTCCCTGCCACAGAGGTCATCTGAGTTTGTTTTTACCCAGTCTATGGGTCTTCCTCTGTTTCATCCATTCCTCCCACGCCTTTGTTGGATTTACCTGTGGCCTGACTTTGTTTAATTAAAGACTATTGTCATTGCTCTAGCACTTGAGTCCTCTCTCTCTTCAATCCTCATCACAGCTAGTTTACCTACCAAATTAACATTAAATACGAAAATGTTCGAGAGCTCCCTGGCTCTCAGGATGGTAAGCAATACTTTTGTGATGGTTCACATGCAATTGCTGTAATATTTGAGCAAACATACGGGGAGTGAAATTAGTTCCTCTGTCGGTTTGGATTATCTTTGGAATACCAAACATTGAAATAAATTGAGACAGAGCTTTCACAACTGCCTTAGTTGTTATTTTTTGTAAAGGATAAGCAGCAGGATAATGAGTCATCTGACACATTACCATTAATATGTAAGCAGGACCAGATTTAGACGGACCCAACAGGCCCACACAATCAATAGTTAAATATTCAAAAGGACTGTTTATAACAGGGACAGGATACAATGGTGCGGAAGCAAGGACCTCATTTGGTTTGCCTACTATTTGGCATGTGTGACATGTCTTAATATAACTTGCCACATCTTGTTTCAGTTGAGGCCAGAACAAAATTGCGCATTTTGCAGTTTTATAACCCCCATATGTCCAGCCATGGACCATTTTTAGCATCAAATCACGCAATTCCTCTGGAATAACAATCTGAAATATTGGTTCACCTAAAGCACAATCACTACAGGGCATCCACTTACAAACCAAAATGCAGTCTTTTATGACATAACCAGAAGCCATGCTTTCAATGTCATCATTAGACTGAACAAACGCAAACAATGATGTCAACCCAACATCTTTTGGCTGAGCCGTAATTAGCTCATAACATGAAAATCGACAAAGGAAGAAAAGACAGACAAATTGGCTAATGGATCGAAGGAAAGTTTTTTTTTAATTCCACTTTATTCTGGATCACATTTCTTTTAGTACTCATTTATTGAGTTACAGCGCAAGAAACAAAAACATCCGGGAAATCTTGTGCACTTTTATCAGCTTCTGCAGACAAATTTGGAGTTGTTTTCAGAACCAGAGGTAAAACAGCACGACACACCCAGCTTCCTGCCAAATTATTTCCCAAAATCAAGTCCACGCCTTCCATGGGTAACGAGTGTCGTAACACAATCTCAAGTTCTCCTTTTACAAATTCAGATTCCAACTGAACTCTATGCATAGAAGCAGGAAATATCTCCAACACATTACTTCGATCAAAACACTGTTTCCTGTACTAGATACAGAAGAGAAGTTTAATTTTGAGTCCAAAATTAAGACCCCGTGTCATGCACGGGTACTTTATCAGGACAGTTCACCAAGGAAACAAATCCCAATGTGATAAAAGAACCATAATCTGTCTGACTGCACACATATTCATCTGAATTTAGATTTTTCACACCATCAGGAATTCTCCCAATGCCCGATCATTCATTACAATAATAAACTGAGGCAAGTCCAACTGCTTTAGTAAGTTTGTCTTTCTCTCGTTCTCCATACCCTAAATCAGTAACGGTAAACTTCAGAGACAATTTCATAAATTTTTTAAATTGCGTCTTTCACGATTTGTTAATCCCTTTCGATCTACCACTCACTTATGGGGTACCTCAGGGGTCTCTTATGGGGCCCATCTTATTTTGTCTGTATATGCTCCCATTGGGTTCAATCATGAGGAAATTTAATATTTCATATCATTTCTTATGCTGACGATATTCTGATATACATTGCTCTTAGCTCTGATCACTCTTATTCTGATCTTTTTATTTGCTTTGAAGATATTAAGGGCTGGACTGGCAGAAACTTTCTACAACTAAATGAGAGCAAAACTGAGATTGTTGTCTTTGGGTCCCCAGGTGCTGTCTCGGATATCAACATTAATCTAGATTATATTTCATCAAACATTCATACTTTTGCTAAAACATTACAGGTCCTTCTAAAAATGGCATATTGTGATAAAAGTTCATTATTTTCCATAATGTAATGATAAAAATTAAACTTTCATATATTTTAGAATCATTGCACACCAACTGAAATATTTCAGGTCTTTTATTGTTTTAATACTGATGATTTTGGCATACAGCTCATGAAAACCCAAAATGCCTATCTCAAAAAATTAGCATATTTCATCCGACCAATAAAAGAAAAGTGTTTTTAATACAAAAAAAGTCAACCTTCAAATAATTATGTTCAGTTATGCACTCAATACTTGGTCGGTAATCCTTTTGCAGAAATGACTGCTTCCATGAGGCGTGGCATGGAGGCAATCAGCCTGTGGCACTGCTAAGGTGTTATGGAGGCCCAGGATGCTTCGATAGCGGCCTTAAGCTCATCCAGAGCGTTCGGTCTTGCGTCTCTCAACTTTCTTTTCACAATATCCCACAGATTCTCTATGGGGTTCGGGTCAGGAGAGCTGGCAGGCCAATTGAGCACAGTAATACCATGGTCAGTAAACCATTTACCAGTGGTTTTGGCACTGTGAGCAGGTGCCAGGTCGTGCTGAAAAACAAAATCTTCATCTCCATAAAGCTTTTCAGCAGATGGAAGCACAAAGTGCTCCAAAATCTCCTGATAACTAGCTGCATTGACCCTGCCCTTGATAAAACACAGTGGACCAACACCAGCAGCTGACATGGCACCCCAGACCATCACTGACTGTGGGTACTTGACACTGGACTTCAGGCATTTTGGCATTTCCTTCTCCCCAGTCTTTCTCCAGACTCTGGCACCTTGATTTCCAAATGACATGCAAAATTTGCTTTCATCCGAAAAAAGTACTTTGGACCACTGAGCAACAGTCCAGTGCTGCTTCTCTGTAGCCCATTTCCTGCACACGCCTGTGCACGGTGGCTCTGGATGTTCCTACTCCAGACTCCACTGCTTCCCCAGGTCCCCCAAGGTCTGGAATCGGTCCTTCTCCACAATCTTCCTGAGGGTCCGGTCACCTCTTCTCGTTGTGCAGCGTTTTTTGCCACACTTTTTCCTTCCCACAGACTTCCCACTGAGGTGCCTTGATACAGCACTCTGGGAACAGCCTATTCGTTCAGAAATTTCTTTCTGTGTCCTACCCTCTCGCTTGAGGGTGCCAATGATGGCCTTCTGGACAGCAGTCAGGTCGGCAGTCTTACCCATGATTGCGGTTTTGAGTAATGAACCAGGCTGGGAGTTTTTAAAAGCCTCAGGAATCTTTTGCAGGTGTTTAGAGTTAATTAGTTGATTCAGATGATTAGGTTAAGTTGGTGTGCAATGAATCTAAAACAGTGGTTCCCAAAGTAGGGGTCGCGACCCCACGGTGGGTCGCGGGACCCCAGCGCAGGGGTCGCGAGATGATTTCGATATAGGCTTTATATATTTTTGTTTCAATTAATTTAACTCTTTCGCATCGCACGTACGATCACACCGGTGTGATCAGTCTAGGCTAGTCCCTGGAGTGTAACTGTTACGACCACACCGGTCAGTGCATGACGTGAAATTCAAATGTGCTCTCGCGAGTTGGCTGGCGCTGAGCCAGAGACAAGTGCGCTCAGAGCTGTCATCACAACTTTTCAGTGTTTTCAACCACATAATGTTTATTTTAGGTTTCAGACATATAAGTACTAGAAAAAACAATACATTTAGAGTTTGTAAAATACACACTGATGTCAAAGGAAGAGGCAATAATAATATTTTTCATTATAATTAGACACATTTTATTCATATCAGATACACATTGTGTAAGTAACTTTAAAGTTTACTCCATTATTCTCCCAGTTCACCAGCCACTTATTTTTATGTATTTCGGGAGAAGTGGATGAATTCACGTGTTGTAAATCCAAAAGATCTGATTCTCTGAACTGCGTCTGCGGCACAAACTAAGATAGTGGCGCCCATCGCGCATACAGCTCAACTAACGCGATCGTTATAAAGGTGTTTAAACAACAAAACACTTCCACTTGCATATATTTGACAATCGGAATATCAGCTATTTCATGCCATATCTAACAAATTTGTTAATATTTTGAATAAAAAAGGAAAAATGACAAAAGCAGATCATTCATTCAGCTCTGTTGTTGCTGCGGTATGTCACGTGACAAGCAATGACGCGTCACCATGGAAAGCATAAAGTGACACATCTAGCGGATTAGCATGAGTGTGTGTGTGTGTGTGTGTGTGTGTGTGTGTGTGTGTGTGTGTGTGTGTGTGTGTGTGTGTGTGTGTGTGTGTGTGTGAGCACGCGTGTGAGCAGCTCAGACTTACTCTGACTGGTTCCTGATGGCAGAATAATGAACGAGTTCAACCCAACATAGCTGCACAGTTACTTTCCGAGAGAGAACAGGTGGATATCGAGCAGCTCATGCAGACTTGTAACACTGATTTTGCACGCAGAACAATAAAATATAACTTCGTGTGCTTTGAGACTGGGCATAAAATCGATTTGCTGTACATTTCACGCGACGAGAGGTGTTTTTTTTTTGGGGGGGGGGGGGGGGGCAGCAGCGCATTTATCATGGGGTCGCGGGCTAAAAAGTTTGGGAACCCCTGATCTAAAACATATCAAAGTTTAATTTTTATCATTATCTACATTATGGAAAATTATCACAATATGCTAATGTTTCGAGAAGGACCTGTAGGTGTATGCATGTGTCAAGTTTATATGTATACACAAGTTATTCAAAAGTGTATATGCATTCATTGCTAACATATGTTTTGGTATGGATTTCATGTTAGTGTACACGTATATTTAATACATGTATTTTTGAACATCCAATAGTATGCATTTATATGCGAGTAATTTATAGATGTATATGCACGTGTTTTATGTATGTATTCATAAGCGAAGTTTGATTTAAATCCTACATGGTGCCACATAACAGAGCGGTCCTTTAAGATGCAATTGTGTGACGTGATAGTATGTCCCAAAGCTTGCCTCTTCTATACACACTCAAAAGTGTGTACTTTTTCTTCACCAAAAGAGAACATAGCCTACTTAAAGGGCGTAGTAGTATAAGTAGGCACACTGAGACGCAGGGAAAGACTTCATAGTGTCTTATTTTGGCCACTAGAGGCCCTCGCTGATTTTCTTGTTAGTTTCCCATGCACCTCTGTGATCAAGTCAAATTTCTTCCACTTGTTTCTTGTGTTTATTTAAGTGTTTATTTATTAAACTGTTCTTCAGTTTTTTGCTCAGTGTTTAACTTTCCTTTTTGTAAAATTTCATTTTCTTTTATTTTCTTTTTCTTTAATTTATATTGGATTTACATTTTTTTTTAAGACTTTAAAGACAATTATTGCATTCACAAACATGCAAGATGGTTTTGGTGATTTGTAATTTGAATTTGTGAACATTTACAACTTATTTGTTAGAGACTCCAACCATATTAAAGCATATTATATTATATATTGTCTCCTCTCCACCAGTAAGCTGGTGTGTGGTGGGCGTTCTGGCGCAATTTGGCTGCCGTCGCATTATCCAGGTGGATGCTGCACGCTGTGGTCCAGGCCTCGGCTGACAAGACTGACTCTCACAGACCAGAAGATGAGTCTCCTTTCCATCTGACAGTTGAAGTATACAAAACATCTATACTGACATTTCCAGGGTGAAGAAATAAGGCTTAGCAGCCCGGACGCTCTCTGATTGGTTTAAATAAAAAATAGAAAATACATGTTATTATTTCATTTAATAGCTATTGCTCAGGAGGATAATTGTATTTATATAGCAGAAATATTAAACAAAATGTCATTAAATTTGAATATATGACTCAACTTAAAGTGCACAGTTCAGGAAGACAACACTTTGACGTGCGGAAAACAGCAAATAGCACTTATGCAATCAGCAATACAGTTATTAATCAAATTACTCGTTTCTAAAGTATTCGTGGCTGACTATATTCAACAGTCTGCAGTATGTGCAAGATCTCGCGAGAGTTTCTACGGAGATTGTGAGATTCTCGCGTCCGCCATCTCTAGGAACCCGAAAAGTGGCTGAACGCGAAGCGGCTGTCAACAAGTTCGAGAGTGAGACTCATAAAGATCAAGCGGGGCTCAGCGCTGCCTCATTATACCTGCTCCCCGTCTTTTGTCGGAGAAGACTTTCATGTGAAAGGAGACAACGGCGGGGAATAAGACAGACATGTCAAATCTCAGCAAAGGGGGGACTAAAAAAGACACCAAGATGAGGATACGAGCCTTTCCCGTGAGTATGAGCGCTCCGAGCGTGCGAGAGCGTCACTCGAGCTCCGGGGATCCGAGCGGACAGGCCTGTGCTGACAAATACCTTCACACCGCCTCCATGTTTCCCAAATAACACTCATGATAGGAGTTTCAGTTTGGTTTAGGAGCTTTGCGTTGTTTTTACGTCAAGTTGATTAACGTTACTAATGAGAAGTGAGCGAGCCTGTTAGCTGGCTAACCTGTTCAACAGCAGCAGATGATCACAAATAAATGCGCAGAGACCCAAATACACTGATTCCACTGCAGCGGTTCCCTCATTGAGCATATACAATCAACTGTACATTTGTCACTATTCAAAACATTTGTTCTAGTAACGTTAGCGGTGTTTATATGAGGTCGGTTTGCGTCATACATGTACCGTTTGCATGTGTATGACGTGACACGTTCAGTGATTGCCCGCGAGGAAACGTGTTCAGGTGCACAAAATCACGAGCAGAGAGAGAAAGTGATGAATCATTCGTGACATCAGGCGGCTCTCGTGCTGAATCACGTCTGTTCAGATGTCTGAATCAGATGCATGTTCACAGGATGTTTCTTGACAGTTTTATGTCGAGCAAATATGGACCACCCAGAACACATTTATATATATATTAAAAAATGAGATGAATCCCCTTTTTCATATCTTAAGGATACAGTAAACTACCATGTATGTCATAAAACATCAAAGCAAGTGGCGTCCATTCAAACAAATGCTAGATATTTTCTTGAAAATACATTTTTGAGCATCTACAGTTTCCTTAAAGTTCACAGGTGTCATTGCAGCGTTTTTATGGATTAGTTGTTGATAAGCACAAAATGGCACTGCGATTTTTGTCTGAATTGAATTTAAGATGGTGTAGCTGTTGATTTTCATTTATTTTTATTTCAAAGCTAATCGTCTTTCTTTAAGATAAATGCCACATGGTCTGATATTGCATGTTGTTATGCAGCAGCATATTTTTATTTCAGCATAGATTACTGTAATGTCTTGTTTAGGTTAGATTGATTTTATGATCTATTTGCAATTTAACATAATGGTGAGCCACAGTTAAGGTCCAAGAGATAACTATATTAGCATCCACAATAACATCTTTATTTCATCTTTTATTTCATTTATTTCATCTTTTTATTTCACCTAATGCTTTACATGCTCGAGCTCTTTAAAGCAGGATGGATTCTGTTTTGCTGGCAATGTTTTGTTGTTCATTAAAAAAAGTGATTCTGACATTATTCTGTGTCGTTACCCATATAGTTGTTTGGTTTATCTTACTCTTGCAGACTTTGGATGATTATTAAAACTTTACAGTACTGTCCTTGGTGTGAACAGCCTTAAAGGGACAGTACACCCTAAAATGTAAATGTTCATCATCATTCACTCACCCTCATGCTGTTTCAAACCCTGTATGAGTGACTTTCTTATTTGCGGGACGTAGAAATGTGTTTTGAAGAATGTTAAAAACCAAATACGTGCTGGTAGCCATTGTCTTTCATAGTATCCAGAACTATAGAAGTCAATGGCTACCGTCAGCTGTTTGGTTACAATATATCTTCTTTTTTGTGTTCAACAGAAAACAGGTTTGGAACAGCATTAGTGTGAGAAAATGATGACAGGATTTTATTTTATTATCCCTTTAGGAGGAAGTTGCTGCTTCTGTAAGCCCACATTTACAGATGTTGCGGTTAATAGATAACATTTAGAATATCAGTTGAACTTGTGTGTCCTTCATTGTGTCTGTATCTTCATCTGTCACTTTTTCTCCTCTAATGGTGTTCCCTCTTGTCTCTATTTAATCTCAGATGACCATGGATGAGAAGTATGTCAACAACATCTGGGACCTCCTGAAAAATGCCATCCAGGAGATTCAGAGGAAGAACAACAGTGGGCTGAGCTTCGAGGAGCTCTACAGGAACGCCTACACCATGGTCCTGCACAAGCACGGGGAGAAGCTCTACACGGGCCTCAGGGAGGTGGTCACCGAACATCTCATTAATAAAGTAAGAGCCATCACAGCTGGCAGATCTCCTGACCCAGATGTCTCCCGACTCTTATGTCCAAAGTTCATGCGTTCCCTGAGAGTTATATCACGTGCTCTACTGTTTAAACTACAGGAAGATCTGATTCAGATCAGTGGAAAAAGATTATCAGAGGGTAGAAAGTAATGCTTGGAGGAGATTACAAGTAAAGACCAACATGAATGTTTTGCACAAAAATTAGCTCAGGTTTTCGAATGTGACTTGTCTGTTTAGACCAATGCAAAAAAGGCAGATGGGCTATGAAAATGAAATGAAATCCCTCTCAGAAAGTTGTGCACCTGCGGTCAGTTTCAGATAGGGGTGCACTAGTCTCACGTAGCCGGACTTCTGACTGACGGCTGAAGGTCTGGAATCGATGGCAGCTTTCATTGGTCAAGCCCCGCCCATCAGACCGTTTTGACTGACATGTCCAACAACAAATCACAGTTGGTTTCATTCAGCATCATGTTTCAGGACGAGGAAATAATGCCACAATGACAGACTGGTGTGAAAAACTTTCTGACGTATTTTAAAGATTCTGTGACGCGAACCTTAAATATTTTACATACTTAGTTTAGTTGATCGTGATAAGCTCTCGTTGTCAGAGTTGTGAACACTACAGATTTGAGAGGGTTTGGTGTCACGGTATCTTTGTTTCCAGACAGAACGTTAGAGAACGCAATACACACGTCTCACAGCAGTCCTGTAGAATTCAACCAATCCGATGACACTTTGACACTCCAGCTTCCACTTTTGTGTCTCATATGCATCAGACGTTCAGCCAGCGGTCTGAGGCTGAGACTAGGGGTGCACCAGTGTATCGGCTGATAAAACCAGTGATCGGCTCTATCTGACGTCGGTTTTAATCTGCTGATGATTAGAGACAGAACATGTCGGACTGCATGTGACTTGTCATACAGTACGATAAATGAAGAAAGTGTGTCCAATGTTCTATGGTTAACAATAATGCAGTATTGTTTTAATGCAATCGGACTTTAACATCTCTTTAGAACAGCGCTGCTAACACAGGTTCTGTCTGACCTTATCAATCATCTGAAGTTAAAGACAGGGTTGCCTGGTCCATGGTTTTCCTCCTTCATAAATATTTTGTTAAGAAACAAAGCATCCGCTTTCCAATTGGCCCGTTTCATCATGAAGATCAAACAGTAAATGTCATTTTGATGCTCTTAAATGCGGCGGGACAGATGGCTTTATCTGTGTCATCGTCTCTTTCACTTTATTAAAATAGTGTGAAATAGACATGAATGAATAGCAGAAGGTGTCATGTAATGTGTTTCATCAGTGTTTCAATAGTTGCAACGATTAAACAGCTTGTTAAAACACTTAACGTTACACTCACCTCCAGAAAGATATGCAGTGTCCACAGTTAGCAAGAAAAGAGCAGATCTAGAGAGGAGCTTGTTTGAATACATCAGACATGACGTCAAGACGTTTTCATGAAAACTGTCTTGTGTTCAGTTGAAACGTTTGTATACAATAGTTTAATATGAGTGTTGTCATTATTTCTGAAAATAAATACCAGGTGTTTATATTAGTTTGAGTTCTGTTGATAGTTTTAACCTTTTATGTGTTATAGTAGTGGAGCGAATTAAAGGTTTATCAGCATCAGAATTATTTTCCTTAAGAAAAACTGACATGTAGGCCTACCTGTAATATTTACAAGTGAATCAATAGTGTATCAAATTGTGTAATACTGTATATTGTCATATTATCTGTGACTGTTATCATACTGTCTATATACTGTAGCTTAAACACCTGACAGCACAAGAACAGCACACAGCTCAAGACATTACCACCAAACAGCAGATAGTGTCCCTAGATCTGACACTCACTGAAATCTTTTGAAATAGCGCTTCAGATGTCTGCATTCACTATCAAGCACAATAATACAGAGACAAGAGTATATTTCCTCTGCTATTCACTGTCCTTCATTAACAGATTACACCATGTTGAGTTTCTGTTTGCTGGCTTGACATGATTTAGCAGGAAGCCTTCTGTATCCTGTACTTATGTCCAGTTTTTGTCTGTTAAAAGGTACGAGAGGATGTGTTAAACTCCCTGAATAACAACTTCCTGCAAACACTGAATCAAGCCTGGAATGACCACCAGACGGCGATGGTGATGATCAGAGACATCCTGATGTACATGGTGCGTCCCTTCACAACCTCTCACTGTGTCTCTGTGCTCCTCTTCGAGTGGAAGTAACAGGGCTTGCAGTTCATCACTGTGCTGCTACACCTCAGTCATTCTCAGTTGTATTTATCGTTTATATAGTTTCAGGAGAATTGGAGGTCAGTGTGCGTGTCTGCACCTTTCAGCAGGGGAGCGTTAAAGGGATAGTTCACCCCAAAATATGAATTCTCTGACTCTAGTCATTTCAAAACTTGATGGCTTTTTTTTTTAAACGGATATTTTGGTTCACATGATATTTTGAACTCTTAAGATGTGAGTTTCGTAAGCTTTGGTTTTGCTGCCGTTCCAAGCACTGAATATCTTTAAGGGAATTTAGAAAAGCTTTACTTGTTTCTTCTGGATGGTTGTGTATTATGTTTCTCCATTGCTTGGAGAAGAAGAGCTTCACCTCCTTTATGAGCCTTCTCTCCTCTGTCTCTGTCTTTGTTCAGGACCGGGTGTACGTCCAGCAGAATAACGTGGAGAACGTCTATAATCTGGGTCTCATCATCTTCAGAGATCAGGTGGTGCGTTACGGCTGTGTTCGGGACCATCTGAAGCAGACCTTACTGGACATGATTGCTCGTGAGAGGAAAGGAGAGGTGGTGGACAGGTGGGCGTCTCTGCTTGGTTTTATCAGCGTCACACACACACATAGACCACGCAGAAAACTCTGAGTCATCATAATACGGCCATTTATTTGGTTCACAAACACTTATTTGTCACATTTTTCAAATCCTGTGATTTATATTATGTTCCTCATAAGTACTCGAAGGTAAATGTGCAGCTAATTTAAGCCAATACTGATCTTTCTTTATTTTCTTGGGCGTTCTCTTCAGTTCAATTCAGTCTTTCTCATTTCCCCTTTCCCTTTTTCTGTTCTGTTACCCAAAAAGCTTTCTCCCTCTGTTCATTTTTGACTTTTGAGAGTCAGAGTCGAGTTGATAGATAGAGAGGGTTAATGATCACCATGTAGAAGCTAAATGTGTTTGCATATAAAAGCTGATATTTGGATTTATAATAAATGTGATGTTACATGATTTAAAAAGTAAAATCTAATTCCACATTTGGGATTCAAAACGACAGCACAGATGATATTTTAAATATAAGTTAAGTATATAAATATGAAACTTAACCAAAGGACTGTTGTTTTCTTTGAAAGTTATATATGAATCGGCTTGATCAGGAATCCTTGAGGTGGGTGTGCTGCCTTGTCATGAATATATTTCTGATCATTAAGAAAACGCATTCAAATATAAAGCCACGTACAGATGCTTAACCATGAAAGAACTTTATGCTGTTAGATACGAATCCCCAAATTCACCCTAAATTTATTTTTACTTTATAAAGTGCAGCGCTCTGTCTTTTGACAATTATTAATCACATATGGCTGTATCACAAATAATGTTTTTTTTTTCATCCCCAGATTTAAGACCTCTTAATTATATAGACGTTTGTTATAGCATTTAATATAATTAAGATTTACTTTAAATTTCATAGAACTTTATAAGGACATAAAGTCACAAACGGAAAAGTAATGTAAATGTAAACAAATTAACAAACCCCTCCCCCCAACCAAAGCTGGTCATTAAATGTAACAGGAAAAGTTTTCTCGGTGTGTACGGTAGTAAGTGTCTTTCTTCATTCAGGGGGGCGATTCGTAACGCTTGTCAGATGCTGATGATTTTGGGCTTGGAAGGACGGTCCGTCTATGAAGAGGATTTCGAAGCCCCCTTCTTAGAAATGTCTGCTGAATTCTTTCAGGTTGGTAAAGCAAGATTACACTTTATTGCATTTCTGTTTCTCTATCAGCAGATCTGTCATTTGTATCACAGTGAATGTGTATATTAGCATCTTATAGTAAAAGTTGACCCGAATATCAAAATCTGTAACTGCTCTTCAGTGATCTCCTTTACTCACTCGTATGTTGTTTCAAACCTCTATACTGTTATTTGTCTTTCTTTATTTACAAAGTTGTGTTTATTTATTTTTTTAAACCATGTTTTTTTTCAGTGCATTGTTTAGGTTCACAGTGACCAAACTCCAAATAGGACAAAATCACTTTTACTATAAAAATAGTCCAAAACTGAAGAGACTACATTTGAACTGAATTGAATGTAGTTGATCTGACTTTTATGTGAAGAATCCTCCAAAATATGTTTGACGGGGTCAAGAATGACATGGGTGTGATTTAAATAATGACTGCATTTATAATTAGTTCATTAATGTGATGTTTTATTAAGATTTTGTTGTTTTTGTTTTCCTCATTTCTCTTTATGGTTTCACCAAATACATTTCTTTAATTTGAATAATATTTTTTCAGATGGAGAGTCAGAAGTTTTTAGCCGAGAACAGTGCGAGCGTGTACATCAAGAAAGTGGAGGCACGGATAAACGAGGAGATCGAGCGAGTGATCCACTGTCTGGATAAAACGACGGAGGAGCCGATCGTGAAGGTGGTGGAGAGAGAGCTGATCTCCAAACACATGAAGACCATCGTAGAGATGGAGAACTCAGGCCTGGTGCACATGCTCAAGAATGGAAAGACTGAAGGTGCTCCGTCTGAAGCGGCTTGGCTTCAGTTGTGTAGAATATTAAGCAGATTCCAGATAACAATTTTTTATTTTTAAATGTTCAACTTATTCAAGTAACATTCTCTTTATTAAAAACCATCTGTTTAAAGTTTGCCAGAATGAACTTCAACATGGTGTAAATGTTAAACAAATCAAATTGATAAATATCTTTGCAGAAAGGATGCATGAAGCATGAAGACATTGTACAAACTTGTTTTAGACATACTATATGTTCAGAAATATAAAATAAAAAGAAATACTAAATATCTCTTAGCCAAAATGTAGGCAATCAGTTTTAGAGGTAAAGGCATTTTGATTTTAAAGTGACTAAAATAGACTATTATTAACAGTATATGTTTTATTTATATATATATATTGAAATGGAAAGTGATTTCTGTGTGAGCAGTGCTTCACTATTCACAGTGGACCTGTTTAGTCTGCTGATGTCTCTTTACGTTTACAGTGACTAGGCAGTGCACTAAATACATAATCAGCCACATGTCTACTGTACTCATAGATGTGACTTTGCAAAAACACGATTCTTAAAGAACTGTTTTTGCAGCTTAATATGTATTAATTATAAAAGGTCAAAATACATTTTCATCACATCACATTCATTACATTTCATCACAAGCAAAGACAAAAGCATTTGATAAATTAGTGATTACTTTGTTCCTAACTTCAGAATGAACCATTTAATGAGCATGCATAAAACATTGAGTGAACTGTAGATGGAAGAAACTTGACATCAGTGGTTTGAAAGCATGTCCGTGATGTCCGTCTGTGTGCAGACCTGGCCTGCATGTACAAGTTGTTCAGCAGAGTGCCGAACGGCCTGAAGACCATGTGTGAGTGTATGAGCTCCTATCTGAGGGAGCAGGGCAAAGCTCTGGTGTCTGAGGAAGGAGAAGGCAAGAACCCCGTCGACTACATCCAGGTACCAGAGACGATCTCTTCACTAGCAGAGCACAGGAGATGTGGGAAAGAGCCTGATGTCCAAACCTCTCTCTTTCTCTCTGCTCTTCTTTAGGGCCTTCTAGACCTGAAGTCACGCTTCGATCGCTTCCTGCAAGAGTCCTTTAACAACGACCGTTTATTCAAGCAGACCATCGCAGGGGACTTCGAGTATTTCTTGAACCTCAACTCTCGCTCGCCCGAGTACCTCTCGCTCTTCATCGACGACAAGCTGAAGAAAGGAGTGAAAGGAGTGAGTCGCTTTCTCTAGTCACACCGTAAGCGGATGCTTTGCTCTGGGCCACAAGGTTTATGTCTGTGGTTTGTCTCTCTTTTAGCTGACGGAGCAGGAGGTGGAGTCCATCTTGGATAAAGCCATGGTGTTGTTCAGGTTCATGCAGGAGAAGGACGTGTTTGAGCGCTACTACAAGCAGCACCTGGCCAGAAGACTCCTCACCAACAAGAGCGTGTCTGACGACTCGGAGAAGAACATGATCTCCAAGCTGAAGGCAAGATGTGCTGCTGTACAGAGTCCTGACACCGTGTGTGTGTGTGTGTGTGTGTGTCTCACCTGACGTTTCTCTTCCCTCAGACGGAGTGTGGCTGTCAGTTCACTTCCAAACTGGAAGGCATGTTCAGGGACATGAGCATCTCAAACACCACCATGGATGAGTTTCGGCAGCACCTCACGACGACAGGGGTGAGCTGCAGATGGTACTCAGCCAGAACAAGTCTTTCGTCAGCTCTGTCTCTGCTGCAGATCTCAACCGTTCGACTGTGTGGTGATCAGAGTGGAACAGTGTTTAATTGGGATTTCCTCTTAGGTGTCTTTAGGTGGTGTCGACCTCATCGTGAGGGTGCTAACGACGGGATACTGGCCGACCCAGTCAGCGACTCCCAAATGTAGCATCCCCCCTTCACCGAGACATGCTTTCGAGGTCTTTAGAAGGTGTTGATTGCTGTATTTGTCAGTAGTTTTTATGTAGACTCGTTTGGGAAGGAGTCTCTCCTGAGGTTGTGTGCATGCGTTCACAGCCGCTCTCGACTCTGATTGCAGGTTTTATTTGGCCAAGCACAGCGGCAGGCAGCTCACATTGCAGCATCACATGGGGTCAGCAGACCTCAACGCCACCTTCTACGGGCCAGTCAAGAAGGTAACAAGCCGTCACAAACTGTCAAAAGAATTGACTTCTCTTACAGCGTTAAACTGTGATTTGTGTCTTCTTCAGGAGGATGGCTCAGATATGGTCGGAGGGGCTCAGGTCACGGGATCTAACGCCAGGAAGCACATCCTGCAGGTTTCCACGTTCCAGATGACAATCCTCATGCTTTTCAACAACCGAGAGAAATCCACGTTCGAGGTACTGTGCTCGTGCCACATTTGGTCAAGTTCTCAAAGGTGTACCTTTTTCAAAGTTACTGCCCAAATGACAGCTTTTGTACTTTTTTTTTTTCTTAGTGTATAATTGCTTTAATTCCTAATTTTATTCCTAGAGATTAAAAAAATACAAATAGAAGCATCAGTACCAGAATATACATCAGTTGTACTGGCCTTCGGTCAGGGTACGCAGTAATCCTGTACATTTTATTAAAAAGGCATTGCTGTATTTTCCCCACATGTTTTTCCCTGTTGTGTTTCCGCTCTTGGCAGGAGATCCAGCAGGAGACAGATATCCCCGAGAGAGAGCTGGTGCGGGCGCTGCAGTCTCTGGCCTGTGGGAAGCCCACACAGCGAGTCCTCACCAAAGAGCCCAAGTCTAAAGAGATCGAGAGCGGCCACGTCTTCACTGTCAATGACCAGTTCACCTCCAGACTGCACAGAGTCAAGATTCAGACAGGTAACGCTCTAGACAACACAAGACTAGACGACATGTTCAGCAATAATGAAAACCCATATGAATACAATTTAGCATTCATCTTCCAAATACTTGTAATAACAGTGTAATAACTTTTCTATTTTCCTACATTTTTAAATTGTATTTATTATTGTAATGGCAAAACTCTTTTACTTCAGTGTAGGGCTGAAACGATTCCTCGAGTAACTCGATTACAAAAAATGATTGAGGCAAATTCCTCTGCCTCGAAGCCTCTTTTAATTTATTTTAAATCTCACAATTTGAATCCAGTCATAAAAACGGAATTTTTAATTTTTAATGCGGAATGACACGGAATTTGCCAAATTTTGAATTAATTAATCAAAAGTATGTCATTGCACTTACATCAAATCATGATATGGACTTATATCTGTAAATATTAAGCTGGAACAGTCTGTTTAAATATGAATCCTGCATGTTCTGTGTGTCTGTGTTAATGAATGGAGCAGAAGCGTGTCTTCCTTTATTAACACACACTGAAGCATGCATGACGCTCGCGGTAATTTCACCGTCTGCTGTCTCACTAAATAAGTACGTAAACACATGGACAACATCTCCAGAACTGCTCTGACAGTCATTTCATGAGCATTTGACCGTTTGATTTAAGTAAAACTAGCGTCACATCACATACACAGAACTGTAGAGGTACGTCAACCCGTCAAAATAAAAGTCTGGTTCTCACACATACAGTTCTTTTTAAAATATATAATGAAAGATGGCCTCATGAAGACTGCTGAACTTTCTTCTCCAGCATCCTGTTCTTCTGATTTCAAGCCTGCAGCTTCCTATCTTCCTCACTTTTTATCTTGGTGTTAAAGGACAATTTGTTGGATAGTTTTGTTACAAGTACCTTCATTTAACATTTTCAAATTTTAAATGATTATTCCTTTGATATTTATTCTTTAACTTCAGATTTCAGGTAATGATTTTACTGAATATATAAGAATAAATAAAACCTTTTATAGTCAGGCGCTGCTGCCTGTGTACTGCTGTTACTGGGAAAGCTGCTATGTTTCTGCCGTCCCCAAAGTGACACCTGCTGGCAGAGAATGAATTAGCATTTTCAATAAGCCTCTGTTTTTGTGCAGACCATTGCGAAAATCAAACCATATTTTTACGCTGCAAATACAAGTTGTAAATGTGAACTGGAGGATTGACAAAAAGATAATGCATTATGAAAGTCCAAACAATTAAGAAATGAATATAACAGTTGATCACTTGGAAACATCCATTTTCTCAAAAATGGTTTAAAGGCTAAAATTGGAAGTTTATCATTTTATAAACGGTTTGTTTTTGTGGAAATCTATATCTGAACTGCAAGTCGTGATGTTTACAGTCCTTATACGGTTTAATATGTTACCATAATCATCACCCCACCTCGCTCATATGGTATTCATTTTATTTGCACAGCTCTTAAAAAGTCTTAAATCTGATCTTAAATTCCTGCAGATACTTGGAAACAAGAACACACACAGATATATTTGTTATGCTCTCCCATTCATGTTAACCATAGTAAACTTTTATTTCTGAGAGGTGTTTGCATGTACTTTACTTCTGATTAGTGAACTTTTAAATATATATATTTTGTTTCCTGTCTGGAAGCCTGGCTTATTTATTTGATGATCGGATGAGCTCTTAAACAGGTGGTGACTGTTAGCACATAATGCTTTTTATTAGCATGGGATGCCACTGCTGGAAAAGTGCTTAAATTTCGCTCCTAGAAACCTGTAAAGAGGACAATTTCAAGCAAAATTGTCAGTTATCAGACTAAATATTGTTAAATATTGTTTTTCATATGTGCCCCTGGAGCACAAAAGCAGTCTTAAGTCGCTGGGGTATATTTGTAGCTTGTTCAAAATGAGGAAACAATAAATTATGCTGAAAAATAACGTGTCTCATTAAACTTAATTTAAATAGACGATTATTTTGAATATTCGTTTTTTGTGAGCTCAAATATTCGAATGTGATATTTGCGGAAAACGCCCATCCCTAATATTAAGTAAAGATCATGTTCCATTAAATTATTTTGTAAATTTCCTACTGTATATATTATATTAAATATATTAAAACATAATTCATGTGTAGTATGTATGTCATGTAAAGATGATTTTCTCATTATTTCGATTTTCTTTTTTCTTTTTTTTGCACCCTCAGATTCCAGATCTCAGACAAATATTGTCAGATCCTAACAAACCAGACATCAATGGAAAACTTATTTATTCAGCTCTCAGAGGATGTATACATCTCAATTTTGAGAAATTGACACTGAAGACTGGTTTTGTGGTCCCGGGTCACATATTGGCTTTGAGAATCCATATCTGGGCATCCCTTTACTAATATATACTGTTAAAAGATCTCTGCACACGTTGCTCATCCCTTATAAATGTCATATTATGAGTCTGTATTGTGGTCTTCCTCTCAGATACAGTATTTCAGGATAATGTGCATCGTTACACACCACAGTTTCATACAGCATCATCCATGCTGCTCAATACAGATTTGCTGGCGAATCATTTGTAAAGTGTTTTCCTCTAACCTGCGTGTGTCTGTCATCCCCACAGTTGCAGCCAAACAGGGAGAATCAGACCCTGAGAGGAAGGAGACGCGGCAGAAAGTGGACGATGACAGGAAACACGAGATCGAGGCGGCCATCGTTCGGATCATGAAGTCCAGAAAGAAGATGCAGCACAATGTTCTAGTAGCAGAGGTGTGAGACTCGTTGAGGATAACAGTGTTGAACTGATGTTTGTGGAGAATGTGAAGTAGAAAGTGTTTTCCTGTTTCTAGAGCTTCGGTTTGATCCTGTGTGTTTCTGTCTGTAGGTGACCCAGCAGCTGAAGGCACGGTTCCTCCCCAGTCCCGTGGTCATTAAAAAGCGTATTGAAGGACTTATCGAGAGAGAATACTTGGCAAGAACACCAGAAGATCGCAAAGTGTACACATACGTAGCATGAACGAGGAGCGCAATAGAAATGTGGCATGAGAGAGCGAGTGAGAGTGCAAGCGTTGTTTTGGGACTTTGTCACACGCCTCACATGGGATGTTATTTTATTTTATTCCCTTTTTTTGCCTTTGTTGTCATTCGTGCTGGGAATAAACTGAGAAGAAACCTCTCATCTTCTAATGAACTGGTTTTAAATTGTTCTTTTGGATTCCCACAAGGCTTTCCACTGGATTCAACACTTTTACAGAAGGTCTTGGTCTCTATGAGAGAAGTGATCTGTGTGTGTGTGTGTGTGTGTCCTCACCACCCTACAACCCAATTAAAATAGTAAGCCACACAGTTTCGCAGCATCGGATCTCATTACGACCTTTCATATCATGAAATACCTTCTGCGTTATTTTCTTTTATCGGTGTAAGTGTGTTTGTGTCTTGGAGGTTCAGATGGAGCGACACACAGCATATAATACGGTGGTTTGGCTGTCTTTTCTGTCTGTAATTCCCTTGCCTTTATTTCTCGACGTTTGTTTCATGTCTAACATGGCCAATTGTAAAAGATGACTTAAAAGCGTTTTATTTTGAAGGGTCCTCCGAAAGCAGTTTAAATGGATGGGGCGCAGTTTGTGTTTTCAGCATTATTATATTTCAATGTGTATAAATTGTAAAATAATTGTTATTGTACTCAATGCTGGAGTGAACTGTACAGGGGCTTGTTTTGATCATTAAATGTAGAAAAATACAGAAAAACAACAAAAAATCAACAATAAAAGGATTGGCCGTTTTGGGTCAGACCGTTTGTCTTGTTCTGATTTCCCCAGAGGATCCTGGTACAGTAGGTTGGACATCAGATCCCAAGCAGCGATAGCAGTGTGAAATTATATATACAGTATTGTTCAAAATAATAGCAGTACAATGTGACTAACCAGAATAATCAAGGTTTTCGTATATTTTTTTATTGCTACGTGGCAAACAAGTTACCAGTAGGTTCAGTAGATTCTCAGAAAACAAATGAGACCCAGCATTCATGATATGCACGCTCTTAAGGCTGTGCAATTGGGCAATTAGTTGAATTAGTTGAAAGGGGTGTGTTCAAAAAAATAGCAGTGTGGCATTCAATCACTGAGGTCATCAATTTTGTGAAGAAACAGGTGTGAATCAGGTGGCCCCTATTTAAGGATGAAGCCAACACTTGTTGAACATGCATTTGAAAGCTGAGGAAAATGGGTCGTTCAAGACATTGTTCAGAAGAACAGCGTACTTTGATTAAAAAGTTGATTAGAGAGGGGAAAACCTATAAAGAGGTGCAAAAAATGATAGGCTGTTCAGCTAAAATGATCTCCAATGCCTTAAAATGGAGAGCAAAACCAGAGAGACGTGGAAGAAAACGGAAGACAACCATCAAAATGGATAGAAGAATAACCAGAATGGCAAAGGCTCAGCCAATGATCACCTCCAGGATGATCAAAGACAGTCTGGAGTTACCTGTAAGTACTGTGACAGTTAGAAGACGTCTGTGTGAAGCTAATCTATTTTCAAGAATCCCCCGCAAAGTCCCTCTGTTAAAAAAAAGGCATGTGCAGAAGAGGTTACAATTTGCCAAAGAACACATCAACTGGCCTAAAGAGAAATGGAGGAACATTTTGTGGACTGATGAGAGTAAAATTGTTCTTTTTGGGTCCAAGGGCCACAGGCAGTTTGTGAGACGACCCCCAAACTCTGAATTCAAGCCACAGTACACAGTGAAGACAGTGAAGCATGGAGGTGCAAGCATCATGATATGGGCATGTTTCTCCTACTATGGTGTTGGGCCTATTTATCGCATACCAGGGATCATGGATCAGTTTGCATATGTTAAAATACTTGAAGAGGTCATGTTGCCCTATGCTGAAGAGGACATGCCCTTGAAATGGTTGTTTCAACAAGACAATGACCCAAAACACACTAGTAAACGGGCAAAGTCTTGGTTCCAAACCAACAAAATTAATGTTATGGAGTGGCCAGCCCAATCTCCAGACCTTAATCCAATTGAGAACTTGTGGGGTGATATCAAAAATGCTGTTTCTGAAGCAAAACCAAGAAATGTGAATGAATTGTGGAATGTTGTTAAAGAATCATGGAGTGGAATAACAGCTGAGAGGTGCCACAAGTTGGTTGACTCCATGCCACACAGATGTCAAGCAGTTTTAAAAAACTGTGGTCATACAACTAAATATTAGTTTAGTGATTCACAGGATTGCTAAATCCCAGAAAAAAAAAAATGTTTGTACAAAATAGTTTTGAGTTTGTACAGTCAAAGGTAGACACTGCTATTTTTTTGAACACACCCCTTTCAACTAATTGCCCAATTGCACAGCCTTAAGAGCGTGCATATCATGAATGCTGGGTCTTGTTTGTTTTCTGACAATCTACTGAACCTACTGGTAACTTGTTTGCCACGTAGCAATAAAAAATATACTAAAAACCTTGATTATTCTGGTTAGTCACATTGTACTGCTATTATTTTGAACAATACTGTATCAACTCAAATTTCAGCTGTTTTGTAATTCCTTTTATTCACGTATAAACTCTGTACATAGATAGAGCAGATTAAATATGGTAAATGACAGCTCAAACTTGTGTACTTGATACAAAAGAGCCAATGAGGTTCTGCAGGTGCCCTTTTACACTCATCACAGGCCTTTACCAGCAAATGTCAAGTTCATTGCCATGTTTGTACACGTGCTTCAGACATCAGTCATCCCTGTAGTGTGCACTAGAGGGGGCAGTGTCTTTGTTTCTCTTCTCGTGGTAACCCGAGACATTGCAGTGAAGCACAAGTATGTTTGAGCTTCCACTAGGACCAGTGATATTTGTTCTCTTGTGTCAAACATTCATCTGTGGAAGCCTGCTTCCGTCACAGAATTATTATTATTATTTAATATCAAAAAACGTGTTCTATGATGAAAAATATATAACTCATAAAAAGTCACAATTATTATTATTTTTTAAATTTATTTATTTTTCCCATTCCATGGTGGAAACAGAAAAAAAAAAGCAGAATTGCAAGATTTTTTTTTTTTTTATTCTCTGGTGGAAACTGTCTTCCATATTGATCTATGTTTTATACATGAGAATAAAAGGTTAAATTAAGTTTGTTCACATAAACCAATCCTATCTGTTAAGAAAAGTTGGATTAAATGGCTTGCTTCCTATGGATTACTTTTACAATGTCTTTAGAAACTTTTTGGGTCAAAAATGATAAGTATTTTGGAACAGCATGTAAGATTAATAAATTGTAACGTTTTTTGTTTTTTTTTACTAAGCCACAAAATATCTCAGACTCTTAAAGTTTAACAAACTACCAGTGTACTCTCATCAGCTCATGAAGGACAAGACTCAGTTATTCCAAATGTGACCTAATTAAGAGGTTAAGCTGTTGTTATTTCAACAAGTCTCAAGTCTTAATGCCAGTAACATAGTGATGCTGTCCTGGTTAAAAATGTTAAACCCCCGCTGACAGAATGAAAGCTTATTAACAAAGAATGCATGACTTTATTCTTAAATGCCACAGAGATTAAATATTGCAACTTGAGTTTCAATGAACTTGAAATAATGTGCAATGAGTTTCAATACAATTATTTTTGTCTGTAAAAGGCCTGAGTATAATGTTTTGTTCCTACAATCAAATAAACTTATAGAATGAAATTTGTTTAAATTTCAAATAAAGATGCACATTTCTAACAAGAAAGAAAGACACTGTCACTAAGGATATCTAAACTTATAGATATAAATATATAAATATTTACCTTTTCAAAAACACAAATCTTTTAGTTAGAAAAGACAGTGCTTTGTTTTCAACACACGTTCCTCAGTGAAACTGTCTATTGTTCATGAGTGCACACACTGCTGGAGAAGCTCGCTCAAAGTGTGTGTCCCACACAGGTCTGATGACAGCCATCTGCTGGGGTTCAGGCCCCTCGGTTCTTATTGTCCTCCAGAGAGGGAGGAAAGCCCTTCCCCCGACTCCTCATATTTGAGCTGTGCTCTCGGAAGATATGATCCAGTGATGACTCGATCTAAATCAGCTTTTCAAATGATATTTTAGATGTTTAGCTAGAGTCCCTGTGATCATCATCATGAATTATAAAGGCTGAGGTGACGTCAGCGTGAACTCGACTCCTGCGAACACAAACAGGGTTTATGAAGCTCATGTTTAATGCGGGTTTTGTCCTCGAGTAAAGGCAAATAATGCTCCGAGGGCCGCCTCGCTTCACGAGCAGCAGCAGGACGGAGGATGAGACGCCGGACTCGGGCGCGGAGACCGCGGGGTGAGTTAGCGGAGAAAGATACACATCAGCTCACTTTTGTTTGCGTCTCTGAGCGGGAGAAACCCAGTAACGCACAGAGAGCGCCGAGTGCTTTATGACGTAAGCAACAAACGATACATTCTAACAGTTCAAACAACGTTTGATCTTTAGAAACGCGCCATTTAATGTGGATTGAGGTACATAATCTTAATCAGATCTAAACTATTTATTATTTATTTGTATGTAACCTGCCAAGTGTTGAAGGACCATGAGTTAAACATTTTAGTTTAGTTCTTTAGGGGGGAAAAAACCGTTTCATGACTTTTGTGGTACATCAGCCCTTTTGTTATAGGATAGGCCATTCAGATGCTAATATATAAACAACACAGATTTGTATACCAAAAAATATTGTCAGGCATTTTTAGCATCAGAATCATTAGATGTCATTAAAACACTCTATTTAAGGATCACAGTGCAATTTCACCCCAAAATACTAATGAATTGTCATTTTAAAAAATTATCATTTTTGCCAACATCCTTCAAATCACTTGGTTTGACCAATTTAACATGATCACTTAAATATATATATATATATATATATATATATATATATATATATATATATACATATACATATACATATATATATATATATATATATATATATATATATATATATATATATATATAGGTCAGAATAAGTATTTTATTTCATTTTTATATAAATATTACTGTTGAATCATTAACAATTATGATTTGACCCATATTTGGACATTTTATTTTCACAAAAGTTATTTGAAACGTTTAAGTAGACACTTAACTTGCAATTAATATGCTTTCTATGTATGTAAAATCACTTTAGTAAATTTAATTTGATGCAGACAGCAAAATGGAACATCATGTTTTTGTATATATATATTATTTTGTATTATATATATATATATATATATATATATATATATATATATATATATATATATATATATATATATATATATAATTTTAGACAATTTGGCTCAGCTTTCAGTGTGATATTTTCCATGAAAAATAAAAAGAAACAGCAATTTTAGAATGAATAATCAAATAAAAATGAACAATTCCATACACCCTAGAAATAAAGTTGGAGACATCCATCCAAAATATATATTTTTTAATATACACATTAAAAGAAAAGCTAAACCACAGATCCTATAGCAACACCACATCATCTCATCTCTAATTTGAAACATTCTATTATTTATAAAAAACGTGTTTGTTATTTGCTTATAGATTGATATAATTTGACCAGAATTACACTCATTATAATAAGTGTGCTTTTTCTTTTCTTTAGATCTGACTGCAGTAAAATGTCCTGCAGTAGCAGTGAGTCCGTTTTCTTTATTAAATGTATTATCAACAGTTAGGCTTGTTTTGCCATCTGTGATTTGATTTTTCCTCACCGCTCTGTCTGTGGCTTGCTCTGCCCTTTGTTCAGCTGACCTCTCGGCTGTCCCGGGTCAGGAGCTCCTTCTGCTCACCATGCACCTGCTCACCAACCCCGGCACCTCGCTGCTCCTCCAGCACACTCTGGACCGCCTGCTGAAGTGGGTCCGTCCCGGCCTGCGCCTCTTCCACGTGTCTGAGCGGGCCTGTCCTCTTCATGACTACACCAGAGCTAACCAGTGCCCCTCGGCTGGCCACCCCTCACATGCCGTCACCATATTCTTACACGAGTCTTACGGCGAGGAGCGAATTCTCAGAGTACTGGACTTCCTGCAGTGTCCGCCCTGGCAGTATCACCATACAGAGAGCTGCGGTGCCAGAGAGGCCGGCGTTCACTTGAGCTCCCCGTCCAGCACCCTCCTGAGGCCTTATCTCCTGCCCAGCCAGGACTTCTACAGCCTGGGTGCAGGGATGCCGGTGTGGGGTGTGCGGCCGGTGCACTACGGAGAAGAGGTTGTGCGGGTGACTTTGCATAGCACCTATGATAACTTTGAAGACACTGTGCGTTTATATGAGACTGTGCTACAGAGGAGGGCAGAAGAGCAGAAGACAGGCTTTTGCTGGTTCACACTGCTCTCAGAAGCAGGCTTCAGCCTACAGCTGGCCATCAAGCAGCTCTCCCCCGGGGTGCGAGTAGAGCCGTGTTACTCCATGGTGCTGCAGTTCAGGGTGGGGGAGATCGGACAGCTCGTGCCCTTACTGCCCAACACCTGTTCGCCCATCAGCGCCAGCCGATGGCACACCGAAGACCTGGATGGCAACAAGATCCTCTTTCAGGTAGGTCACAGGAAATCTGCTTTGGTCTCAATAAGCCCTTTTAGTGTACAGTCATATTAGAGTTTATATGGGTCTTAAGATTGTATTTAAAAGTCTTCCACAAATTAAGGCCTTAAAAGATCAGGGAGTCTTACAGGAAATTTATATTCATGGCATTACATTTTGCATAAATTGCAAAAAAAAAAAAATTATATCTTCCTCTGTATTTTTTATTTTTTTTTGCCACTACAAAGATCTGAACATCCTTAAATTACACAGCAAAAAAATCTGAGTGAAATTAACTCTGCTGGGAGTACATGTGAGACCACACTCAAGAATGTGAAAGTGTTAAAATAGGAGTGTTAAATTAACACTCATTTGGAAAACAGTGTGTCAATAATGCAAAATGATAGTTAAGGCAGTTCATCATTGAATTCAGTGATGTCATCTCTGTTCAGTTTAAATACTGTCTGTGCATTCATTTCCAATCAAGTCAATGATATCGCTGTAGATGAAGTGACCCCAACTAAGCAAGCCAGAGGCGACAGCGGCAAGGAACCGAAACTCCATCGGTGACAGAATGGAGAAAAAAAAACCTTGGGAGAAACCAGGCTCAGTTTGGGGGTTAGTTCTCCTCTGACCAGACGAAACCAGTAGTTCAATTCCAGGCTGCAGCAAAGTCAGCAAAATTAATTGAGTGATGATTGACCATTATTGACGAAAATCACTATTTTAATGGTGTCACCATTATAGTGGTCAGTGTTTGCTTTAGTTTGGCTCTTGACCCCTAAAGTGTTAAAGTCAGATTTTAATTGGCTGTTATAACGGAGTTATAAAGCTGATGGACAAGCAAAGACTCGTTATTGCTGAACTACTGAGTTAAAGTTACATTGTTGATTATTGCAGCCCTGTGATTCTTCAACAAAGTATTTCCAGCATTTTAAATACAATCTGAGGAATTTCTTAAAAGTTGTTTGTTCAAAAATCTTTCAAAAGAGCCTTTCACTTAGACATGCAAACATCAAGAATCAACCTGTGAATCTCAACAATGGTGAAAATAAAAAAGCATGTTGCAGTGCATTCTGGGTGCCACCTATCAAAATTAATTCATGGCTCCCATGATGCATTGCGGTGTCAATAAATTATTAGCTGAATTGTTTCAGTAATTTCCTTTATTCTTACTATTCTATTTTTGTTTTTCATGTTACTTTTAGTAGTTTGTTTTCTAATGTTTAGAGTTGTTCTGTTTTTCTGAATATGTCACCGTTTGTCACCATTGTTGAGATTCCTACACTCATTTTTGATGTATGTGTGTGTCCTAAACAAGCTTTTCTTATGATCAGAACAACTTTCAAGAAATCCTTTTAATTAGCAGGTACTGCACAATCACGGAGCTGTTATAATCAATGAGATCAATCAAATCTGTTTAGGCTTTAATTGAGTTTGGTGATTCTGGTTAAAAGCCCATGTTTAGATTTTTTTCTTGTCTGTTTATTACAATTCAGTTGTTAGCTGGATTTGATTGTTGACGATTTGGCATGATCTTGGATTGTTTGGTTCTTCGAAGCTCATCCTAGAGCTGCTGTCATAGCAACAGGTCCGTAAGCTTAAACCTGCTCGGGAGCAGCTTAATTCATGTAAACAGGATTAGATCGCTTCTTTTCAACCAGAACTGATACTCAAAATATGTCTGCTACCACCGCTACTTTATTACAAGAGTATCGTACTGATCCAGGGACAATAATTGAAAATAATAATCATAATTTTTTTTTTTAAATAATATAAAAATGCTGTGTAGTCTATAACAGCCTACCGTAGACACAGCCAGTTTTACTCACTGAAATATTTATTTGTCATAAAATTATTATTCATAATTGTATTAGAGTTTTACACACATGCTATACAGATAATAGAGTCGTGCATTATTTTGAGTGATGACTGCTATTATAAGAGTGGCTTGATGGAGCGCAGGAGATGCAGATTACATGATCTTGACCCTTAAGAAACTTTCATTAATGCTGTCACGTAACAAATCTGTCCAAATATAAAATGAAATGAATAGATCATTTCTACATTGAAATAAAAATGTAAAGACTGCACAACTTTTATAAATTGCGAATCTAAATAATTGGGAATCATGAAAAAAATTCTAATAAAATAAAAACATGTATCTATTATCTGTTTCATGTATCTATTATATCATTTGTGTAGTTTTGTTTGCTTGGCTGTTTCCTTATAAAAGTCCAGAAATTTGTCAAGTTTTTCGTCAGGTGTCGTTTTAAATTATATGACGTCATTACATTGCCGTCTTGCCACCAGCCAATCGCTGCGCTGCTGATCATGGTTTCGAGTATCGATACATATCCCCTTTTAAGCCAACACATGAACGTGCAATTATCTCAGATAACTCAATCCAGCGATACTAATCATACACAACAGGTGTGTTCAAAGAACCCAATTAGCCGGATCATGATTAGCACGATGATATCATCTTGGATGTGTCATTTGATCTCGGATGTAATAAGCGACATACGAAGAACGGGCCCCAGGTCTCGTCAATAATGGTCAATCATCCCTCGATTAATCACGTAATTATCTCATTAACTTTAACTCAGCTTCAGTGTTAATTTAACGCTCCTATCTTAACATTTTCACACTCTTGAGTGTAGTCTTACATGTAGTCCCAGCAGAGTTAATTTCACTCTTCACACTTTTTTGCTTTGTAAGATAAATTTGAGATGCAAAATAAAGGTACGAAGTCTGGGAAATTTACCTTAAATGTAGTGAGTTTATGCTCAAAACAAGACAAATATCTGTCAGTGTAGTATGAAAAATAAGCTTTTTTTCTTTTTGAAAATGTCAGACAATTGGCTGATGAATTCAGTTCAGTTCAGATTCTTTTGTATTCTTCTTTCCACAATACACATTGTTTCAAAGCAGCTTTATAGAAAATGCAAGCTAGATTACAATTTTATTTTATATGTATCCTAGTAATGTCCATTTCAGAAATGAACAGTTCAAGACAATAGAATCATACAGTTATAAAGTAATTCATACAGTTATAAAGTAATTCATTTAGGCACAAAAAAGCTAATTAAAGCAATTATTGCTAGAATGTTCACAATGATTACAATATATACATTTTAGGAGTTGTGCATGTTGATTCAAGTTGGCATCATCTGAGGTCCTTGCAGGGGTCAGCTTCATCTCTTCACAGGCGTTGGGTCAGCTGAAGTCTTCATACGAGGCTGGATCCACACTGGAGCTGGCGTAATCTCTAGTTACCTCAAGATGGGCATCCCAAAAAAACAAGGAAAATCATTAGCTTAGCTGCTGTTCATGACATATATGAATTTTATCTGAAATATATAACTGAGTATTATCGGCATCGCAGTGGAAGTGAATTCTTTGTTTTTTAATAATGTTGCCAAGTGGCAGCATTTATATTGAAAATAACACATGGCCTAACAAAGATCCTTGCTGCATAACCATAATTTACTGATGTTAACATGGAGTTTTCATTTACACATCTGGGATATTTTTCCAAGACAGAAGCCTAAGGGTGAGTGGTTTTAGTTTTTTGAAAGGTAGTTCGCCTCTCAGGGGTGGGAAATTGACATTTGTGGTAACTAGGAGAGGAGAAATGCTCTTTTGAGTATGTTGGTCCACTATTAAAGTGGTAGTATGCTCAGGCACGCTCTGAATGGAAAGGACGAGCTTAGCTTGAATGGAGCTTCCATCTCTTTGTGTCAAGTGGCGGGATGGAGAGCGAGCATGAGACTTCTTTGAGGGAGTTCTGGCGTCATCGAGAACTGACCCTCTCCTCGTCCTCTCTGAGTTTGGATCAAGATTGCCTCTGAGGCTCAGGGTTCAACATCACTTTGGGGCATGCACCTTGACGCTTTGGAAAGGGGTAGCGTTTTGCCATCCAGTGGCACTGTAGCCCAGGCTCAAGTTTAGGCTGGGGCTGACACAGCGCCAGCTCGTCAGCCTGCTGAGAGGATGGGGCCTTCTGGCGACTTTGGCTAGAACAGACGCATTACCTGTGATGACCTTTGTAAAGCGCTCTGCAAACCCATCCATGGCAGGGCTAAACAGTTCCTTGAGAAAATCCAGCAAATCTAGTGAGGCGAACTTGTCAGCATCCCTGATCTTTTAGTCAAAATTGGTGTTCCAGCATGACTTGTCCATGTTGCAGAGAAGTTTGGCCTGAAATATTTGGAGCACCGCCATTCTGAGAGGCACTGAATACACCCTGTTTGCTAGGAATGAACTTAGATGGGTGTGCTGCATGGGCTTTTAATCCCAGAAATGATGGAGGGCACAGATGTGCAATGACTGTCTCTTCCAAAGTGGGAGCTTGCTATAACTTTGTTCTTCAGCAATGTCAATAGTGGTGAGAGTGGTAGAGGGATTAACATGTGTTGATTATAGGGGTGTGCCATGTCCTGATGAGTTCCTCATGAACTGCAGGTAGGAAAGGGGCTGCATATTTTTACCCATGGATCCTGATGATATATTGAGATTTTATGAAGCTAAATGATCGCTCTGTGCTGGAAACTGAACATTTCATCATCCAGAACCTCAGACATCAACCAAATCAAACCATTCGCAGCTGACAAGGAGCGCTGATACTCATGTGTGAAGCCCACATAGGCGAATCGAGGAGTTGCGGGGAGAGTGAGGCATGCAGGACCTGTGCCAGCATGAGTTCACTTGAGCCAGGTGTTTAAGCCCCGCTGTTTCTGCCTCCTAGGGGAGAGAGGAAACAGAAGAGCAGACCAGGGAGCACTGCTTTCATCGAAGAAGTAGATCCATGAGTGAAGAAGGGTGAGACTCATAATCTTTCAGTGAGAACATTCCTATGGAAAGTCAAACACACCGAAAGTAGGATGAAACAGCGAGATATTAAAGTGTTCATGCAGTTCTGACCATTCATTGGCACGGCTCAATGGACCGAGCTGCGTGACTGACTTGACAGCACAGAGAGGAAGTGTTTACCAGCACCACCAAACTAATCTCACCAATGTGGCACTGAACAGTTATATCAGTGCAATGCTGGTGAGATTAGTGAGATTAGTTCACACCATACTGTCACCATACTGTCAGTTCGGTGGCACTGATAAACACTGATAAACACACTCTCACTGCGCTGTCGAGTTGGTCATGCAACTTGGTCCATTGAGCCATGCCAATGACTGGTCAGCACTGCGTGAGCACTTTAATACCGCACTGTTTCATCCTACTTTCATTGTGTTTGGCTTCCCATACATTCTTTCCCGGTGAGCACAACCTCTGCGTGGGAGATAGGTCACCAGACAGGTGACACACTCACTGTGCCCATCTGCATCTTAAAGGGGTTCCCTATGAATGACACATGTAGTGCTACATTTATAACAACGTCGCTGGAAATTTGCTTTAATAGGCACCGAATAGCCACACGGGGAAGGCTTCTTCCACTGCCAGGGCTTCTTCTCACGGCAACGAGCAGCAGACTGAGCTTCTTTCTTCTTCTTCTTCTTCTTCTTGCAGAGTCAGCGAGGAGATGATCTTCAGCACTGAAGGAGAAAGATTCTGATGAAATGGGGCTCAGAGCAGACTTATATAGCAGTCGGCTTCACACCTTTTGGCGGGTGGAAGTGCCATTGGTTGTGCAGTTATGAAAACATGAACAAATTAGGCTTCAGTATCAGAGTAAACAGGAGTTTCCAGTGATGCACTGGGAGAGACCATTTGAAAGGGAACCACTGATCTACAGTAACAGAAAACATAGACATCCGTTTAGATTTTGTACATGCATTTATTTTAAAATTAATGATCACATTTCAATGCTAATTAAATTTATTTGCTTTGAACTATTTTTAGGCCTTCCCCCCCAACTCCAACAGCATTTTATTTTTAAAATAATCTTTTTGTTCTAAACAATTTGAAAATGATTGAACGAATGTGCAAAGGCTGCAAATAGGGTCTTGTGGGTGACCTTCACAATTATACAAACCCGATTCCAAAAAAGTTGGGACAACTTGCAAATTGTGAATAAAAACAGAATGCAATAGTGTGGAAGTTTCAAATATCAGTATTTTATTCAGAATACAACATAGATGACATATCAAATATTTAAACTGAGAAAATGTATCATTTTAACAGAAAAATGTGTTGATTTTAAATTTCATGGCATCAACACATCTCAAAAAAGTTGGGACAAGGCCATGTTTACCACTGTGTGGCATCCCCTCTTCTTTTTATAACAGTCTGCAAACATCTGGGGACTGAGGAGACAAGTTGCTCAAGTTTAGGAATAGGAATATTGTCCCATTCTTGTCTAATACAGGCTTCTAGTTGCTCAACGGTCTTAGGTCTTCTTTGTCACATCTTCCTCTTTATGATGCACCAAATGTTTTCTATGGGTGAAAGATCTGGACTGCAGGCTGGCCATTTCAGTACCCGGATCCTTCTTCTATGCAGCCATGATGTTGTAATTGATGCAGTATGTGGTCTGGCATTGTTGGAAAATGCAAGGTCTTCCCTGAAAAAGAGACGACGTCTGGATGGGATCATATGTTGTTCTAGAACTTGGATATATCTTTCAGCATTGATGGTGCCTTTACAGATGTGTAAGCTGCCAATGCCACACACACTCATGAAACCCCACACCATCACATGGTAACATGGCGTCCCAGTTTTCCAAAAAGAACTTCAAATTTTGATTAATTTGACCACAGAACAGTTTTCCACTTTGCCACAGTTCATTTTAAATGAGCCTTGGTCCAGAGAAAACACCTGCGCTTCTGGATCATGTTTAGATATTGCTTCTTTTTTGACCTATAGAGTTTTAGCTGGCAACGGTGAATAGCACAGTTGATTGTGTTCACCGACAATGTTTTCTGGAAGTATTCCTGAGCCCATGTTGTGATTTCCATTACAGTATCATTCCTGTATGTGATGCAGTGCTGTCTAAGAACCAAAGATCACGGGCATCCAGTATAGTTTTCCAGCCTTGACCCTTACACACAGAGATTGTTCCAGATTCTCTGAATCATTGGATGATATTATACATTGTAGATGATGATAACTTCAAACTCTTTGCAATTTTTCTCTGAGAAACTCCTTTCTGATATTGCTCCACTATTTTTTGCCGCAGCATTGGGGGAATTGGTGATCCTCTGCCCATCTTGACTTCTGAGAGACACTGCCACTCTGAGAGGCTCTTTTATACCCAATCAAGTTGCCAATTGACCTAATAAGTTGCAAATTGGTCCTCCAGCTGTTCCTTATATGAACATTTAACTTTTCCGGCCTCTTATTGCTACACGTCCCAACATTTTTGGAATGTGTAGCTCTCATGAAATCCAAAATGAGCCAATATTTGGCAAGACATTTCAAAATGACTCACTTTCAACATTTAATATGTTATCTATATTCTAATGTGAATAAAATATAAGTTTATGAGATTTGTAAATTTTTCCAATCATTTTTTACTCACAATTTGTACAGTGTCCCAACCTTTTTGGAATCGGGTTTGTATATAGCTGCCCACTGCTCCGGGTGTGTGTTCATGGTGTGTTCATGTCTCACTGCTGTGTATGTGCACTTGGATGGGTTAAATGCAGAGCACCAATTCTGAGTATGAGTTACCGTACTTGGCAAATGTCATGACTTTCACTTTTTCACTTTCACTTTGAGGCAACTGAAAGTGAGTTTTGATAGAGTTACTTGTTGATCTGTGCTACTTGAGATGCAAACTGTTTAAGACAATTTAGTAATGATTTTTTTTTTAATCTTTTCAAAATCTTTTCTTTTTCATTCTTCTGAAGAAAAAGTCCCCTACCTCTTTGATGGCCTGCGGGTGATTAAATTAACATAAAATTTCCATTTCTGGGTCTTTAATGACTGTTGAACTGATAAAGTGTGGTTTTCTCCACAGGTTACAGCTCCAGCACAAGCCCAAGGCTTCCTGAGGTCTGCGTTTCCTCTGAGCTGTCCGAGGATGCTCCTGAGGAGCTGTGTAGCTGGCAGACCTCCTTCCACCTCTCCCTGCAGGAGGAAGTCCCATCTGAAGGAGCACTTTGAGGACCGCTGTGCCCATAGTATGAGGTCAGGCACATGTGGCAGGGAGTGTGCCGGGTCAGACAGCACCCGAAGCTCTCCTCCAGGAAGCTCCTGTTACTCGTCCCAGCGCAGCAGCCCCGCAGGCCTGTCGATGAACTGGTACGAGCCCATGATAACCTCAGAAACCTCCCTATCCCACCTCCAGCTGGAAGAGGAAGAGCCAGAGATGAATGTGGACACGGGTTGTGCTGTGAAGCCGCAGGCTGCTTTAGGAGTGTCTGCTCTGCTGACTCTGTCTAGAGACCTGAAACACGTCCTGGATGAGCCTCGGTGGGCCCTTGATGAAAGCACAACGAGTGTCATAGCAGAGACACAAGCTTCACAATGCCACAGTCAACATCAACATGCACAAGTAGATGAGTTCTTCATCTGAATGTTACTATTTACTCATTTCTTTGGAAAAGCAGCAAACATTTACATGAATGCATTTGCCAAAGCCACTTCACATTGTACATTGTGTACATTGAGTGCATTCACATTGTATAAATTCATGCATTACCCGAAAATAAATAGCAATTTTTTTTTACTTTGACATATGATCATCCACTCGCATCGTTGATTACATAATCTTAACAAATGACATAAATATAATTTTTATTTGAATTTGATTTTTTCTATAGGATTTATAGTGGCATTCAAAAGAGAATGAAAATGCTTCTATTTTGCATATTAGTACAGATTTTTCAATGCAAGTTACATGATCATCATAACGTTAAACAGAGATTACCTAACAAATTTAAGAACAGATCATCCTGGGGGGAAGGGATCTGGGTTAACTACACAGTAAAACCCCCAGTGTTAAATTAACACTCCCAGTGTTTATATAATCCATACTCATAGAGTTTTAAAGTAACATAAGCAGTGTTAAAGTTAATGAGATAATTAGTTTAGTAATTGAGTGATTATTGAGCATTATTGAAGGACAATTGCAGTTAACTAACTGAATCACTGAAACAGAGAAACAAGAACAGAAAAAATATGAGCAGATATGCAAGAACTACTACTGACTTCAGCCCCAACCTTAGATGAAATCAACATATGATATAAATCAATAAATCTCTCCAGATCTCAGCAGAAGATGATTAAACAACTCCACAAACAGCATACTAACAAGATTGACTTTAGATTGTGATGTTTTAGTGTTGTTATCAAGTTACCATTATCGAGATCAGTGTTTGCTTAAGTTGAGCTCTTGACGCTTGACTTTAAACACTTGAAATGAAAGAAAAGATCTAGAAAAAAATAGGTGGTGTCTATGGCTCAGTAAAAACTTTTTCAGCATAAAATTACTTGTATAATTGACAGCCTTGAGATTGATCTGAAACACTTTTGCAACTTATTCTGAAATAAAAATTGAGTTTTATTTATTAAACAGACTTCAAGAATCAGCATTTGAATCTCAACAATGGTGACGATCAACATACAGCTCCATGTTGTAGTGCATTTTGGGAGCACCAATCAAAACTCATCCATGGCTCCCAGCATGCTGCATGAATAAATTATACACCTGAACTGTCTTGGTATTTCATTCTCACTATTTGCTTTTGTTTTGCAATTTTTGTTGTACTTTTACTAGCATTTTTGTGACGGTCACAGATTATCTTTTTTTTTTTTTTTTTTACTGAATATGTTTATTGTCACCATTGTTGAGATTTACTCATTGATAATTGAAGTGTGTACGATAATGCAGTTTGAAATGTTTCAGTCCAATTTATTTTTACAAGTTGTTCAAATGAATCATTTAATTATTGTGTCAAGCTTTGTATTTCAGGTGATTATTAACCAAATCAAGCATTAAACCAATTTTTAATGGAGTAATTATCAACAAGTGACTGAGTTTATACACGCGCACAGAGCTACAACAGTTAACACTAATCACTGTTATGGTGACACACATTAGAGTTAAACCTCTGTTTATTCTCAATAAAAGCTTTTGTAGATGTCTAACAGAAATAAAGTCAGTCTGTTTAGTAATACGTGGAGCTGGTAATGCGGTTTGTGTTGAGATCTCCAGATATTTAATGTCTTCTTTTATCTTCAATTGATTTAATCTAAGGTTGTGGCTGAAGTCAGTTGTAGTTCTTGTGTTTCTGCTCTTCTCTTTTTCTGTTCTCTTCTTTCCTTCAGTGATTCTGCTTGTTAACAGGCTTTTTAAGGCTGAAATTACTTCATATTTAATATATACACAGGTTTTGTTGCTCAGATAAGGTCCAGTTCTGGTTAATTTCTTTACTCTTGGCTGACATGTGGCATTGCTATGGCCTGCTTGTGGCTCAAATCTGGCAAACAGAAGCGGTCCGCCCAAGTGCCATTATTCCACGCTGCATGTGGGCCAGATCATCTTTCCACGGGTGCAGTACTCTGGGCCGACACAATGATGCTATTTGTGAAATCATTAGCACTAAACATTACAAACTCAGATTTTCTTTAATATTTCCCTCAGATAGGATGATCTTTGTTAGGCAGCCTTCATTTATTTTGTGTAATTTATTGTGTAGCATGCATCATGTTTATTTTTCACATTCTTTAATCACCCACAATCAGGGGCGTAGGATTGGGGGGGGGGGCACCAGGTATGGTTGTGAATTTAAGATACACAATCTTCCAAGTCATTATGAACATGAACAATAATCACACCATAATGTGATTTTATGGTAATAAAAAAATTATATATACACAGTACAGACCAAAAGTTTGGACACACTTTCTCATTCAAAGAGTTTCCTTTATTTTCATGACTATGAAAATTGTGTTGTCACACTGAAGGCATCGAGGGCTATTTGACCAAGAAGGAGAGTGATGGGGTGCTGCTCCAGATGAGCTGGCCTCCACAGTCACCGGACCTGAACCCAATCCAGATGGTTTAGGGGTGAGCTGGACCGCAGACAGAAGGCAAAAGGGCCAACAAGAGCTAAGCATCTCTCGGGGAACTCCTTCAAGACTGTTGAATAATAATAATAATAATTCTTTACATTTATATAGCGCTTTTCTAGACACTCAAAGCGCTTTACATAGACAGGGGGTATCTCCTCATCCACCACCAGTGTGCAGCATCCACCTGGATGATGCGACGGCAGCCATATTGCGCCAGAACGCCCACCAAACACCAGCTTACTGGTGGAGAGGAGACAGAGTGATGAAGCCAATCAGCAGATATGGGGATTGTTAGGAGGCCATGATGGTCGGAGGCTAATGGGCGAATTTAGCCAGGATGCCGAGGTCACACCTCTACTCTTTCCGAAAGACATCCTGGGATTTTTAACCTTTTAACTGTCACCCCCATTTCTTAACATACACGTGAAAGTACACTATTCACACTTAAATTGTTATAATTCATAAACGCTTTTGAATACAGACCAAAGGTTGGTCTCTTTTTAAAGAGGACAATCTGCAGATTATTGCAGAAGTGAAATCATTTAAAAAAATGAAAGCATAAAAAAAGTTATAGAAGTTTAAATTTACTGTAAATACATTTATTATTTTATTTTTATTATATTTTATATAAAATAAATATTTTATAAAATATGTTTTAATCCAAAATTGCTATAAAATTAAAGCCATATGTCTAAATAAGTTGTGATCCAAATTTGAAGTTGATATAAAAAAAATGTAGGTTCATTTGCAATTTTGTTTAGGTGTTATACCACAAAAAGCCACCGGGGGCCATTGAAACTCCATTGAATTTTTTGGATGAATTTGTTTGTCACAAATGTATCAATTTCTCTCTCAATATTATGTCTATGACAAAATAACCACCAAATATGGAATCTTGAGACTCAGACCTTTCCAACGATATGTATTTTGTCAAGATTATGAAAAGTTTTGATTCTAAAAGACCGTAATATATTTGGAATATGACCCCTCCCACTAAGGGGGAGGACCACGCTAAAAGATTTTAAAGTATGATTTCCATGGTAACGCAGTGTCCGATTTCAAAATGGTTTTCATAAGATGAATTTGGAGTATATAAGCTTTCAAATGATATATAATTTATGATGATTACTAAAACATGTGATAGGGAAAAAGGAAGCGGAGTAGATTTTTTGTGACAAAGGTCAGAACTCCTGTTATGATGTATATGTTTTGAGGTGCACTCTTTTTATAAATTAATCTTTTACTGTTCCTTCATAATTTTTAACAACAAAACATGGTCAAATATCTATTTAGGAGTCTTAGACCTTTCCAACGATATATAGTTTGTCATGATTAGATTAGGATATAATTGTAATATATTGAAGTAAATTTAGGCGTCCCGTATACGGGACGGTGACATTTAACAGGTTAATGACCACAGAGAGTCAGGACCTTGGTTTAACGTCTCATCCGAAGGACGGTGCTTGTTGACAGTATAGTGTCCCCATCACTACACTGGGGCGCTAGGACCCACACAGACCACAGGGTGAGCGCCCCCTGCTGGCCTCACTAGCACCTCTTCCAGCAGCAACCTAGTTTTCAAATAAAATGATGTGTGACAAAGACAGCCAGTACTCTGATGCTGATGTTGGTTCACAAAATAACAGTTGTGTTTTTACTGTCATACATGTGGGGGCGCTATTACACATCTTCTGCATGAGTACAAAACCTCCTGAAAACAAACACGCGTAAACAAGACAGAAAAACTAGCTATTCTTATGTAAGTAGATGCATAATGTGATTATCAGCAATAGGCAGCATATAAATGAAAACTGCATAATGTTATGGAGTAAAAGGATGATCCCAGGAGATATGTGGCTGTGCAAGCTTTGGAGGTGTTGATGGAAGCGATTTACTGGATTTATGCTTTTGATAATCGTACTGAATACTATCCAAAATGTAGTTTTTGATAAAAATGTGATTTTCTAACCTTTTTGTTCAAAATTAAAACATTTTAGGAATCTACTTATTCAAGTGTTGATAAAAAAGAATGCTTTAAGCTACAATAAAACTAAAAAATTAAAAACCATCTTTGGCTGTCAACGTTTTTCAAAAATGATGGCAGGAAAAGAGTTAATAAGCATTGAAATTATTATTAGCACTGACATTACACCACCTTTATTAAAATGAAAAAATAATTTGCTACGTATTCAAGCCAACATATTTCAGTTTCAAAGGCAACATTTCTCATTTTAATTTAAGCATGTTTTTAAATAATTCCAATCTCTAGACACATAAATGGACAATATTTACAATAAGATAATTATAAAATATTGACATGCTTATCTAAAAGACACATTATCGTGAGTCCAAGTATAATTAATTTTAGTTTACATAATTTTTAGGTAAAATTCTAAATAAATTAACATTAACAAACATAACAAGCAATTATATCCTGCAGTGATCCGCACCTTTCCAGGATCAAACCTCCAGTACTGCTGCTCTTTAAAGAAATACAGCTTTCCGTCCGGTCGAGTCAAGACCCCGTTGAGTCCGCGTGGAAGCCCCTTCCAGTCCTGCAGGGCACGAGGATAGTACGGCTCCACGCTGAGAGACTCCAGGTTCAGGACATAGTAGCGGGATCCTCTGAAGAGCACCATGTGTCCCAGAGGATGGTAGAAGAAGGCACAGTCAGAGTGATTCGGCAAACCCAGATCACTGCTCTTCATGGGGAACCCAGGGTCCAGATCAGAGCCTGAGTAACGCCAGATCCGCCGTCCTGCCAGAAGAAAACAACACAGAGATGAGTGAAGTATTTGGAATTTATTTTATTTTTTTACCTTATCAGAATCATACAAAACTTGATAAAAGCACTTAGTATGTGAAAAAAAAAGATAATCATTATAATGGACATGATTTGAAAATGTTAAATGGTCCTAAAAAATAGCCACATTCAAAAATGAGTAGCGAGAGAAAGCAAAAAACAACAACATTTGAGATGTTTCCCAATGACAGGACCTCAAAGCCACAACATTTTATCACATTCCCACAAATTAATATCTCACACGGGACGATCAACTACTTTACGAGATGGGTGGAAAGTGGAAACCCTCCACACTGTAAAACTCGACAAGTAAACTTAACTCAAATCGTTTGAGTAAACAGATATCCTTAAGTTATGTTAACTCAAACCATTTGAGGAAACCGATTGCCTTAAACCATTTAAGTTGAAAAAAACTAACAGTTATGAGTACTCTGAACTTAATTCAGTTGAGTTCACTGAAAGAAGATATACATTGCAATTAAGTAATTAATTGAGTGATAATTGTGAATTAGTGATGAACAGCTGCTGTTAACAAACAGAATCACTGAAGAAAAGAGAAACACAAGAACTACTACAACTGACTTCAGACACAGACTTAGATGAAATCAACTGAAATAAAATACATGAAATCTCTCAAGATCTGATTAAACAACCCCACAAACAGCATCACCAGCTCCACTTATTAATAACCAGACTGACTTTATTTCTGTCAGACGTCTACAGAAGATCTTATTGAGAATGAACTAAGGTTTAGATGTTGATTTATTGTTTCATTTGAAGTAACCATGTTAGAGATCAGTGTTTGCTTTAGTTGGGCTCTTGACCCTTGACTTCTGTCTTAGTCTTTTCTCTGGTTGTTATAACTGTGTGTTTCTAAAACACATTTGTTGTAACTCAAAAGCCCAGAAGAAAAGCCATCAGGTGTTAACCTGTATCTAGGTGTAGGTTGTTATACTTTATAATATTTATTATTCCCAATTATTGATCTGAATGGAGTCTAATCTCTGATGAAGTAGGTGTTGTGTAATTAGTAGAAGTGGTTCTAGTTAAAAAGACACTACGAGCCGGTGATTCTGTGATAATCAGTTAATATAAAAATGATTTCATAAACATTTTGTACACATTCATTTTTACAGTAGTTGGTTAAACACAGACATTAATAATCAGAATAGGAACCTCTACAATGGTGACGAAAAAACTTGCTGCAATGCATGCTGGGTACTATTGTAGTACAAAACTCATCCATGGCTCCCAGCATGCTCTGCAGCATTTTTTTTTTTTTTTTTTTATGGTCACCATTGTTGAGGTTCATATTCTGATTATTGATGTCTTTGTGTGACTGTTAGACACAGTAGAAGACCAAACTGATTGAAAAGTCGGTCATACTAACTGATTATCAGTGTTGTAGTCGAGACCAGCTCATTCGAGATCGGGTCCAGAGAGGGTCGAGTCCGAGTCAAAACCAAGACCAGAGAGATTGGATCTTTGACAAGACCTAAAGAAATCTTCAAGAGTATGTAAATGTTTGGTGGAAACAATAAAGGGTAAAAGGGCCACATAGTATGTGGTGTAAAGGTAATTTTATTAGTATTATGAATTGTAACTTGTCAATATTAAGTGCTCATTTTCACATAACATCGTTGTACCACTATACACATCCATATAACCTTTCTAGTACAAGTAACATTACTGTACCACTATACCTGTAAATGTTCAACTGTAACAGCTTTTACATAACACCTTGAAGCTTAACTAATGACTGCTAATATCCTTACAATGTCTTGGATTATGTGCACTTTAGATGTTGTGAAGATTACAGATGGGCATAATTACTTTTCAAAAAAATAAGTGAGGAGACCATCCTGCTACCCAACTGAGCACGATGTGGTCTCATGATCAATCCACCCCGACTAAAAACACTCTCTACTGGTGCAGAGGAAGCGGGGACTGACAACAGTTACCATTTTATCACTTTCTAATCTAATGCTAATTTCCCTGGATGGTGCGTTTTAATGCAGGGTAAAATACACACTAGTCCAATTTGTTTTTAGTTACGGAGGGCATACACACAAGAGCCGACTGACTGTCCAGAAAAATTTCATACAAAAGTGTGTATGTGCCAGGGGAAGAAAGCTGGTTGAAATGCCATATAAGTTCAATGCATTCTGTCAGACATGTTTTGGGGGGGAGATGTTTAGTGTTGAGACAGTCAGTCTGTGTCTGTATTCATTATATAATTTAATTAAACGATATTTGTTTTTTTTCTGTGACCATTTTGTCCTACTTTGTAAAAATAACACAGTTGAGAGAAATAATGTAGCGATGTGGCTTTCTGTAAAGCGGGATCACTTCAGGCGGATGGCAGGAGGGTAACTTAAGGCCGGTGACACACTGGCTGCGTGGCGTCTCTGCTGCGTGCTAGAAGCGTGGTGGCTGCTTCGCGTTTTCTGTGTCTTTACACACCAGAAGCGTGTCTGACGCGGCGCTGGCGCGCTGCTGCTGCTATAGGTGACATAGAGGGAGACCGCCGACAGACCAGGCTCTTGTCTTCATGACAACATCAACTTTTTTTTTTTTTTTTTTTTTTTTTTTTTTTAACACACCTACTGATAGGACACCGTCAACAGTATAGAGTATGTTTGACAGGTGCAATATTTGAAAATCGTTCCTTATTAATTTATTTTTTAAATTACATTTATATCTGAATTTATGCCAACCTATAGCCTTTTAAATATCAAAATGTCATGAATTAATATGTATTTGTGTACAAAATGACATATAAACACATTTTCCTAGTATATTTTGCCTGGAAACGCTTCCAACATGCACGCGTGTCGCGTGAAAAATAGGCGTCGGTTCTATTTCTAGCATGCACGGGTTTTCCGCGCGTCTCACGCAGGCAGTCTGCAAGATCTAACCTGTTAACATGGGAGCCGAATTAAAAACAGACACGCCACGCAGCTGAGACGCTTGCGCCACACATCCAGTGTGTCGCTGGCCTAACGTCTCACGTCAAAAGAAAATCACCAGTCATTGGATGTCTCAAACATACATCAATTTAAATAAACATTAACATACAGTAATAATCATGAAATATTTTGATTGGGACTCGAGTGGACTCGGGCATAAGTCCGATTCCTAATATGTTCGAGTCCGAGTCAATACCGAGTCAAAATGCACACGAGTCCATGACAAGACCGAGACCATTAAAATACGGTCTCGAGACCGAGTCCAAGACTGAGTCCGAGTCTCGAGTACTCAACACTGCTGATTATCACAGAATCACTTTTACTATAATCAATCAAATTACACAACTCCTATCCCATCAGAGATTAGACTCTGTACAGTTCAATAATTGATGATTATCATGAAGTAATACCAATCTACACCTAGATACAGGTTAACACCTGATGGCATTTCTTCTGGGTGTTTGAGTTACCACAAATATGTTTTAGAAACACACGGTTATAACAGCCAGAGAAAAAACTAAGACAGAAATCAAAGGTCAAGAGCCCAACTAAAGCAGACACTGATCTCTAACATGGTTACTTCAAATGAAACAATAAATCAACATCTAAACCTTAGTTCATTCTCAATAAGATCTTCTGTAGACGTCTGACAGAAATAAAGTCAGTCTGGTTATTAATAAGTGGAGCTGGTGATGCTGTTTGTGGGGTTGTTTAATCAGATCTTGAGAGATTTCATGTATTTTATTTCAGTTGATTTCATCTAAGTCTGTGTCTGAAGTCAGTTGTAGTAGTTCTTGTGTTTCTCTTTTCTTCAGTGATTCTGTTTGTTAACAGCAGCTGTTCATCACTAATTCTCAATCAGCACTTAGTTAATCACTTAATTACTTAAATGCAAAGTTTTAAAACTTACATGGTTTAAATCAAGGCAATCTGTTTACTCAAAAGGTATCGGGTTTTACAGTGCATGTCTCGAAGACATCTAAAATCCTTATCTTTTTAGCAAAATATTTCGAACAGCTGGGAGAGTTTAAAACACAAAAAGTAAAAAATGCAAATAGCAAACATATTAAAATAAACCCACAATGTGCTGCCAATAGGAGCACTAATTTAGGGAACGTTCGTATAGTGACAAATGAGGATGGTGACAAATGACCTTTATGGTCGTTTTGGGATGGAGAACTTGGTTGGTTGGTATTTTACTGTGTGTGTGTGTGTGTGTGTGTGTGTGCGCGACGTGTTAAGTGATTGCAGATGATGTCTAAGTTTAGCTTAAACAATACCGCAAAAAAAAAAAAAAAAAAACACATCCTGTCACATTCTCAGTTTCTATGTATTCTGTCCGAATGTTGCATGAAGTGTTTTTGTACAATTCTTCATTCTGATGTGTCATAAATCGCAAACCTGGAGTGGGCGAGATGATTAGATAAAGCACTCACAGACACTTCACACACTTTCTGTTTAACTTTATTCAGCACCTGCTCTCTGCTCGCAACAGTCAGATCGTTTCAACAGAAGAGCTGCTTGAGGTATTTAATTTTCATGGTCATTTTGAGGTATCAAACTTTTAATAACAGTGTTTTATTAACAAGTTTAGAGATCTAATGTAAAAAAAGGTGGGTTTTTGGATTGGATAGTTGTTGTTTATTTTATTTATTTTTTTTTGGGGGGGGGGGGGCAGTAATGAAAATTGATTTGAAAATAGTCATTACTCGCAATCGAAGTGTTGTGAGTTCTAGTCCCGGGCCGGCAGGAATTGTGGGTGGGGGGAGTGCATGTACAGTTCTCTCTCCACCTTCAATACCACGACTTAGGTGCCCTTGAGCAAGGCACTGAACCTGAAACTGCTCCCCGGGCGCCGCAGCATAAATCGCTGCCCACTGCTCCGGGTGTGTGCTCACAGTGTGTGTTTGTGTTCATTGCTCTGTGTGTGTGAAGTTTGAATGGGTTAAATGCAGAGCATGAATTCTGGGTATGGGTCACCATACTTGGCTGAATGTCACTTCACTTTCACTTTATTACAAAGACTGACATAAGTGAAATGCTCAATGTTACTGTATCTCTTGTACCACCAAACAGTGGTCTAGACTTTAAAATCTCTTTCATAAAATGTGGTTGAAATATATTGGTGAGTCTTTCACTGACTGATACTTGGATTTTAACTCTAATCAAATTAAACAGCTTTTTATACGATTGTGTGTAAAGAAACTTCAACATTTGTCCTAAGCGTTGTCTGAAGAACAGACACTGTTATTTTAGACATCACTTTTTATTTTCTTTTAAACATGAGTGTATATGGTTTTTAGGTCAAACCACAACAGCTTCCCGTTTGATGAAAAAAATGAACGTCACAGTAACATGTGGAGATCTTCACACGTCTCTGGGGTTTGTGTATGTGGTTTTCAACAACCATACACTCAGTGTTGACTGTGAGCAGAGCTGGTATTTAGAGGTGAGTGTGTTTCTGTCCTCATATTACACCATTATACACACACACATTATATTGTTCTCATCTGTTTTATTTGATCAGGATGGAGTTATGATAGCAGATCCATCAGATCCTCAAACAGTGATTGATCCTGTTATATCTGTCTCATCTGATCGTCTGGTCACGTCTGACTGTGTGAATCTGAAGCATGAGATCCGCTGTGATTCTGCTGGAGTAAATAAGCTCAATTTCTCTCACAACAATTCATGTTTAATATTAATTTATTATTATAAATGCTGCTTTAATGATGCTCTCTTTCATTTCAGGCTCATTTCACTCATGAGATCATGTTCAGAGGTGAGAGAAACGGTAAAACACATCAGTGTGTACTGATTGAGATCAAACTCAGTGTTTCATTGAATATTTTGTGCTTCAAGTGAATCATGATCACTGTTTTTCAGTGAGGAATGAAACTGCAGTGAATCCAAACTCAGGTGAGTTTCAGCTGAAAAATGTTTGATTATTCACTATAAAACACTGCAGATTGGATTCACACTCAATCCAGTTTCAGTCTCAGCAGCTGTTTGTTTTCTGTCATACTGTCTCATATTTGTGATCATTGTGTTTTTAAATATGATCTTAATGAAGTGACTCCAGATTTCCTACATTCAGGTAAAACAGCTTTAAACCTCTTCTAAAAATCACTTATCTTTATAGATCAGCTGACTTTATGTTGTATCACTTGTATAGATCAGCTGTGGTGGCTTTTGGCTCTTTTCATCATCATTGTTCTGGCATTTCTCTGTTTCTTGCTGCGTAAAAGGATCTTCAGGTGAGACTGATCTCAGTTCAGTCAGTAAATCACACACTAGTCATAACTGATAAAGACTCTGATGGAAATGTTTAATAATAAACATTATTCTGTTTTCAGTTGTTTTCAGAAGGAAGCACCAAGCATCTGTCAGCGTGATGTAGAGAGGTGAGTGTGGATGGTGTTTAAACCAATGATGAATCTTCATCTGCTGAAACTGAATGTGTTTCTCACAGGGATCCTGAATCTGGTGCCCAAATGAAGCTCAGATCTGATGAATCTGTTTCACTGAATCAATCTGAATCTGAGCACTTCAAAGATTCGGTGTCAAGAAGATGATCTTCATCCTGAAGAACATGAATCAAACTCAGGATCGCTCGGTCGAGGGAGTTTTGCTTTATTCTGAGCTTCTGGACATTTATTTCCATTTCTGTGTCTCTTTCATTAATGCAGTTGAATCTGTTACATTCTGATGACGTAATATGTGTATAAATGTGTTTGTATTTTATTCTGAGTATTGTGCTCTCTCTTTCTTCCTATAATAATCATGCTGTCTAATCAGCATCTTGATTTGCCACACCTGTGAAGTGGATGGATTATCTCGGCAAAGGAGAAGTGCTCATTAAAACAGATTTACACAGATTTGTGAACAATATTTGAGAGAAATAGTCCTTTTGTGGTTTTATCATTCGTGTAAAAAACAACAACAACAACAACAACAACAACAACAAAACTGTTAGCAAATTCTAATTAAAAAATTTAAATTTAAGATAAACTTTCTCATTTGAATAAACTTTATATACAACAAAATAAACTTAACATGAAATAAATGTGCTTTTATTTCTCAATACACACTGAAATGTGTGTGTGTTTGTTTGTTTCTCCAGAATAGGTCCAGATAGTGTTTAGCCTATAGATACACCTGCACTGCCAATTTCACATGTATTTTTTGTATTTTCAAACTACTAAATAATGCACTTGTATTTTTTTTTTTTTTATTACACACAGTATTTTGTATTTTTATTTAAAATAAATGTTCATGTATTATGCCCATCTCTGATAACCAGTTTTAGAAATTGGTAGATCTGTGTATTTTCCCTTATGAGCCTGAGAACAGCGTTGAGGTTTTAGGCTGAAGCGGAAACATTGTTCATTCAATAGTGCATCATCCTTTGACTTTTATCAGAATCAGCCTAAAACTCTTTCTTTTTTCCGACTTGTTCCACTTAACTTTTTAAGAGTTATTGTCAGCAGAGTCAGCTGATCTTCTCTCCGTTCTCTTCTTAAGAGACACTTCACCACCTGATTCTCTCATATTACTCACCAAGAGAAATTTGGGGATTTTACGAGCTTCTGCTAAAACATTTTTTGCTCTTTCTTTGAATGACTGTGACACTGAAATTTTATAGAGGTTACAATAGCAAGCGTGGGATGGCATACTTCATAGTTGTAGCTTGGTTAGTACTATGGCTAAGTTATCTTATGGAACTACTATTTCAATTAATATTGTTTATTAAATATTATTATTCATAACCTCTGACAGTGCTGGGAAGGTTACTTTGAAAATGTAATAGGTTATAGATTAGTAAGCCTATTGAAAATTGAATAAGTAGTGTAACTAATTCAATTACATTATTAAAGTAATGTAACTGATTGCATTTGATTACTTTTCTAAATTTCTAACAAATGTTTTCAACTGTAACTTATTTCAAAACATTTTAAAGCAGGCAGGGTTCACCTTACAGCAGAACTCAACACTCATTACTGTCAGACTTTCAAGAATCCTTCATCACTTGAATTAAGATTGTAATAATTGAATTTTAAAGCACATCACCACAACATCAGACTTTAGCAGCACCATGTACAATTACAGTACATAAACCAGAAAAAAGGAAATGAAACAGTTATAGTATAAATATGTCCTATTCTGTGTCCTGAAGTCCTGAAATATTTGTGTCTCATATTTTAGAGCAGTCACTGCCATTTGGAAAATAAATCAATTAAACCTATATGTGGGTGTGTGTGAAATTATTCAGATGTAACCCCCTATGTAATCTTAAAAATGTTCATAAGTAACTACTTATGTAACTTTTATGTCCTTATATTTCTCATATTTCTCTCTTTGAAATTTAATGTAGTGTAAATAAATTTCAACCCTTTTCCCTTTTCAACTAAGCCTTGAAGGAAGAGAACGAAGAGAGTGAAGAACTGAGTGAAGTGAAGGAGAAACATCAAAACAAGGAAAAGCTTTGAGTCGCTCGAAGACTAAAAAGACATTTTTAAAAGAAGAGCCAAGAAATCTTTAACCTGCTCTTAGTGTGCAAAGAGTTCCTCGAGCAAACGCAGTCTTGAACTTGACATGTGAAACCACACTGGAGAGAAGCCATATGCATGTGATGAGTGTGTGAAGAGTTTCACACACAAACACACGTAATGTACACTTGAGAGTTCATTCTGGAGAAAAACCATTAATGGTTAGATAGCAGACCAACACTGAATCACCGCTGAGTCAATGTTAATGCATCAACCAAATTATCATTGAATCAATGTTTAACATAGATTTTTCATCAGGGTTGCACCCTCAAATAATGTTATATTGATGATGAAAAATAGATCAAATGGTCCTAAAAATAAAAAATCAACAGGGATGAGCTTTTAATAGATGATTAGGCCTTAGTAAAATTAGGATATTTCAAAAAAAATTATAAAAAGCCTTAGGAAAAACATTACTGGTGTGCAGCTTGAGACAAAACAATGACACTGACATATTTTAAGATCTGTCAGAGCAAGTTATTTTTGGTTAACACAGCTCAAACTTGCATTTTAGTCTGGGACTTGGCTTAAGCTTTGTCTGTGAAGGAGACCGATCTTAAAATACAACATAGGCACAGAATATGACGAAATGGATGACAAAATGACTTAATTACACGGAATGATTAGATGTGAATTTAAGCAAATGCCAGGAAAAGATCTGGTAAAACTGATAACAAACACAAACTGCGTCTGTAAATGGAAGTAAATGCAAATGCCAACAGAGACAGAAACACCAAAGTACAACAGACTGACAGATCCGCGCAACGCTTCAAAATTCAGTTTTCAGACCATATGGTGCAAATACAAACTGAAACTGAAATCAAACATTAACTTTTTTTAGCCACTTCCTAAAATAATTGACATTTCTGTCAAATTTTCCGTTGCGTACAGAAAGTATTCAGACCCCCTTCAAATTTTCACTGTTATATTGCTGCCATTTGCTAAAATCATTTAAATTGAAGAAGAAACAGCCGAGCAACAGAGAAGGACCGCAGCTTGTAAGTGTTTTGTCTCGTTTTCTCATTAGACTACTGTGTGATCGTCACTGCTAGAAAAGTTTTGGTTTAAATTGTGTTTCTTACGTCTTTTCATAAAAAAAAACAAACAAAAAAAACTGGCTATGCGTTCTGTACTAGACTAACTGAGACTTGTCATGGCACTTGTATACTGTTGTTGTTCTCTTGTTGACCTGACTGCTTCTGTTGTTCTCATTTGTAAGTGACTTTGGATAAAATGATAAATGATTAAATGTAAATATAAATGTAAATTTAAATGTTAGTTATGAATACTTAGGACCATGTGATATTTCAGTTTTTCTTTTCTAATAAATCTGCGAAAATGTCAACAACTCTGTGTTTTATGTGAATATGGGTTGCTGTGTGTACATTAATGAGGAAAACAAATTAACATAAATTATTTTAGCAAATGGCTGCAATATAACAAAGAGTGAAAAATTAAAGGGGGTCTGAATACTTTCCGTACCCACTATATATAGACAGATTTTTGTGGCTGCTGTTTATGAATAAAGCTTTAGCCTATGTTAATAATGTTTATTGAGTTTGGTCATTTAAAAACCGTTTTAATGCATACGCCACTTTAAACTTTTCCCTTGGGAGGAAAACATTTAATGCGCAATTAAACATGTTGCGTTCTAATTCTGGACTCGCCTGCATGCCTGTACATTATATCCTTTATTAATAATGTGTTTACTGAACTTGGTCCTTTAAAAACACAGTGGTAATGCATTAAGCCACATTATGCATTTTAGAATGTCCCCCGGTGGTTGTGTGTGTTTGTGTGTGTGTGTGTGTGTGTGTGTGTGGCAGATAGTTGGGAGGAAGTCACTTCACAGGAAACTTGCGTGTTGCGTAGGCCCACAATTTGCTTTCATGGTCTGGGCTGTTCTCTTTTTCTGCTTGATTAATAAGGTGTGTCTTCCAGTTTCACTGTTTTAGTAGGATAGATTAAGCCACGTTAAATGTTTGTAAAATAGTCTGCGGCATATCCCCGCGCTAATGGTACAGCCCACAGTGCAAATTGTAAGATATAAAAAAAATTTACAAATAGAAAATTGTTTCGATTTTATTTATAAAATGAACATTTCTGAAGTCACAATTTAGAAAAAGTAAAATTTAAAAAAGGTAAGAAAATGGCAATTGTTAATTTATGAAGTACCTGAAAGAAATAGAAAAAATGAATGTTTGGTTTATTTTTTTATTTTATTTTTGCATTTGCTCCATGTTGTCTGAAAATTGAATTGTGAAGCATTACACTGACCATGACACATTATCACAGTTTGCTGTTAATGAAGCTACTTTTCTGATTCAAAAAGGATGTCCTTACTCCTCATTAAATGGTCTGATGAACAAAAAGTCAATGTCCTGAGCTGTTCAGGGGCACAACCATCTGGAAAAATATTGATGGGGTGTCAAGAAAGGGGCAGGAATTTTGAGGGGTGGCAACATATGGCAGACGTACATACAGGTGCTGGTCATATAATTATAATATCATCAAAAAGTTGATTTATTTCATTAATTCCATTCAAAAAGTGAAACTTGTATTTTATATTAATTCCTTAAACACAGACTGGTTTATTTCAAATGTGTATTTCTTTTAATTTTGATGATTATAACTGACAACTAAGGAAAATCCCAAATTCAGTATCTCAGAAAATTAGAATATAACTTAAGACCAATACAAAGAAAGGATTTTTAGAAATCTTGGCCAACTGAAAAGTATGAACATGAAAAATATGAGCATGTACAGCACTCAATACTTAGTTGGGGCTCCTTTTGCCTGAATTACTGCAGCAATGCAGCGTGGCATGGAGTCGATCAGTCTGTGGCATTGCTCAGGTGTTATGAGAGCCCAGGTTGCTCTGATAGTGGCCTTCAGCTCTTCTGCTTTCTTGGGTCTGGCATATCACATCTTCCTCTTCACAATAACATATAGACTTTTTATGGGGTTAAGGTCAGGCGAGTTTGCTGGCCAATTAAGAACAGGGATACCATGGTCATTAAACCAGGTACTGGTAGATTTGGCACTATGTGCAGGTGCAAAGTCATTTTGGAAAATGAAATCTGCATCTCCATAAAGTTGGTCAGCAGCAGAAAGCATGAAGTTGGATTGTGTGCCTCTACTCTCTTCCTCCAGACTCTGGGATCCTGAATTCCAAAGGAAATGCAAAATTTACTTTAATCAGAGAACCTAACTTTGGACCACTCAGCAGCAGTCCAGTCCTTTTTGAAGCAAGACGATTCTGATGCTGTCTGTTGTTCAAGATTGGCTTGACACAAGGAATGCGAAGCTGAAACCCATGTCTTCCCAGCTAGAATTTTTGTGTTCTAAAAATGTTCTCAGAACATTACTATGATTGTTCTAACAATGTTTTTAGCGGGTAGTTTTATTTTTGTTCCCAGAACGTTCTCTCAAAAGATAGGATAATATTCTCTAAAAACATTCCAAAAATGTTTATTAATAACATTATTAGAACATTATCCCCTAACATTCTAATTAAGATTTAAGCGGATGCCTTGCCTCGCCTTGTTTAAAGTAATAGTTTGGTCTGATGTCACCATAATGTTGGTAAGTGTTGTCTTTAGTTGTGCAATTTGACACTTGACTTATCAGTGTTGTTCTTTAACTGCTGTAATCTTTATTGTGGCAAAAACAGCAAGAATACATGTGGTTTGATGGTGCTGGTTGCTTGCTGATGAGTAACTTAAAGCAGATTATTTTAATGATTTGAAAACATATACTCTTTTCTTTTGTCACACAAACATCAGGATTCAGTTTATGAATCTCAATAATGGTGACATGCTTCATGCTGCAATGTATTCTGGGTACATCACACAAAACTCATCCATGTCACCCAGAATGCACCACGGCATGAAGCATGTCACCATTGTTGAGATCCATACAGTAATTCTTGAGGTCTCTGTGTGTCTAACCTTTCTCTGGTTCATTAACAATGTACTTTAAAAAGAACAGACAAAATATGATATACATTTGTATGATCTTATGCATTGCATCTGCTATAGTCACTAATATTAAATTAATAGCATAGAACTCCAGATAAATCAAGCTGGCCAGATTACTACATGAGGAAATTTTTAATATTAGTAAGTAACCAACATCACCTGATGACATTTGTCTCTCACTGTTTTCGCTGCAACAAATATAGTTGCAGCAGTTAAATGAACCGTAACTGAAAGAGTCATACTGCCTAAGTACCTAGTCAAACTAAACTATTATTTTCAATAAACCATCAACACCTCTGTTAATCTCAATAAGAACTTTTTTACATTTATGACAGAAATAAATCTTGTTTATAATAAGTGAAGTTGGTAATACTGTTTTTGGAGTATTTTCGCTAGAGTTTGACATCAAACAGAAGTTGGGTTTTCACTTTCAACCAACATTTGACTTCTGAGCAATGTCAGTCCATATCTAGTGTGATGGGAATCTTTATTAGAATGTTAGAGAATAATGTTTTAACAATGTTATCAATAGACATTTTTAGAATGTTTTTAGAGAATGTTATCCTAACTTTTAGTAGAACCTTCTGGGAACTAAAATAAAACTAGCCACTGAAAACGTTCCTAGAACATTAAACATTTCTAGGTGGGTTTCATATGTCTGTGCATAGTGGTTCTTGAAGCACTTACTCCAGCTCTTTGTGAATCTCCCCCACATTTTTGAATGGGTTTTGTTTCACAATCCTCTCCAGGGTGCAGTTATCCATATTGCTTATACACAGCAAAATCCCCAGTGTTAATTTAACACTCTGAGTGTGGACTCATATAAACACTGAAGCAGTGTTAAAAGTAACACTGAAGCAGAGTTGAAGTTAATGAGATAATTAAGAAGTTAATTGAGTTATGATTGACCATTATTGAAGACACCTGATGTTAACAAGCAGAATCACCAAACGAGAAAATCACAATTTGTGTGTCACCATTATAGTGGTCAGTGTTTGCTTTAGTTGGGATCTTGACCCTCCAGTTATTTTCTTTTAGACTTTGTGTGGCTGTGGTAACTGGTTTTTAACATAGAGACAGACCACAGCAAATGCAATCAAGTGGTATTGATTTTGGTTTGAACTATTTGTCCTTTGTCATTGCAGCATGAATAAATTATGAGCTGAACTATCTTTTTAACTTTTTATTCTAAGTATATTTTATTTTTGCTGTTTTTATGTAAAAAAAAAAATTATCTAGTTTTGTGATTTTCAGAGTATATCTGTTTATCTGAAAATGCTATTTGTCACCTTTGTTGAGATTCATACGCTGATTCTTGTTATCTGTGCGTGCCTAAAATAAAGACTTAAAAAAAAAAAAAATTCAGAATCACTTGCAAAAAGATACCTGCAAAGTGTACAGAAAATACAGACTCTTTCATTGAGGAAACAAAGCTGTTACAATCAGTAAGGGATGTTTTACTTAACAAAAAGAGTTTAAAGTAGCTCAGCAATTCAGGTCTAACAACGATTACATTAAAACATAATCATCACCACCCGATGACTTTTGCTGTTGGTTTGCCGAACACATTTTAAAAGTGAAAGTCACAAACCAAGATCCCAACTAAAGCAAACACTGACCACTATAATGGTGACACACAAATTGTGATTTTCTGGTTTGGTGAGTCTGCTTGTTAACATCAGGTGTCTTCAATAATGGTCAATCATAACTCAATAACTCATAATAACTCATAATAACTCATAACTCTGCTTCAGTGTTTATATGAGGCCACACTCAGAGTGCTAAATTAACACTGGGGATTTTGCTGTGTACACTTTTTTCGATCACATGTTTTCCTTCCCTTCTCCTCTCTATTAATGTGCTTGGACACAGAGCTCTCTGAACAGCCAGCCTCTTTTGCAATGACCTTTTGTGTCTTGCCCTCCTTGTGCAAGGTGTCAGTGGTCATCTTTTGGACAACTGTAAGTTCAGCAGTCTTCCCCATGATTGTGTAGTCTACAGAACTAGAATGAGAGACCATTTAAAGGCTTTGCAGGTGTTTTGAGTTAATTAGCTGATCAGAATGTGTCACCAGGTGTCTTCAATATTGAACCTTTTCACAATATTCTAATTCTCTGAGATACTGAATTTGGGATTTTCCTTAGTTGTCAGTTATAATCATCAAAATTAAAAGAAAGAAATATTTGAAATATATCAGTCTGTGTGTAATGAATGGATATAATATACAAGTTTCACTTTTTGAAAGGAATTAGTGAAATAAATAAACTTTTTGATGATATTCTAATTATATGACCAGCACATGTCTTGCATTTGAATAGGAATAGGTGACCATACAATGTGATCTCACTTAATAGGAGATAGAAGTGTGATAGAAGTAAGGGGCATTATCACAGGAAAGACATTAAGGTTAAGACACAGGTGATGAGTGTAAGATGTGTGAGAGGGGAAGCAAACTGTTTAGCTGACAATAATAATAAATTAACCATTATACAAATGTTCTTTTAGAAATTGTTTTCGAAAAACATGGTGTTATTGTTTTGGCAAGTTTAAATTAAAACATCTAGGAAGATGTGTTGTGATACTCCTTTAAAATAACGTTTTAGTAGATTTTTTAAAGTATATTTTACTGTGCAATTTCTTACATTTTTTTTTTTTTTTTGAGTTAGACCAACTTTTATTTTGGTGGGTTGTAGACATTTGTAGAGGTGGGTTGGATACAGAGTTTCTATTTTTTTTAACCCTTGTGTGTTGTTGGGGACGTTTTCGTCCACTAAGGGGTAAAGTTGAGTCTTATTTTGGACACAACTTTCTCTGTGTTTGAGCTAATGGAATGATTTATGGTGACAAATCTTATTTTGACCCATATTTTTTTTCCAAAAACTCAACGGTACACTCTGGGCAAATTCACTACCCTTTCGAGTTGTTCGTGGATGAAAACATCCACTAAATTAAACTGTTGTAAAAATGTACCAGATAAATATTTTTTTCAATTTTTTTTTGCATAAATCTATTAATCAACCTCAGTCCTGATCAAAACTACCAAATGTTTGAAAAAATTCCAAGATTTTAACTTTAACTTTAATTACCAAGTTCATAAATGATGTGACTGATTTGGGAAAAAAAAAAACACACACACAAAATTACATATTTTCAATATAAAAAGTGATTGTGGACTGGATATTTTTTTTTACCTTTTATCACAGTCTTGGGCATGTCAAAGATTAGAAAAAAATTGGCTTTGATGCATTGTTAGTTTTTGTGCAGCATTAGATTTAAATTTTTTCTCCCTAATTAGTTGTTGGTGGCTGTTTTTGCCCCATTGACTTCCATTATAACAACATAATTTAATTGCAAAGCCGTGACACCATATAATCATGCATTCTTGATTGTTTGTGGTTTTCCCTTTTGGGAAGAGGTAAAAAAATATATATATTTTTACAGTTGATCACTAGGTGGGACCATTAACCCTTTAGATAGGCCTGTGCAAAAAAAGGCTTACTTTCTGGCTTGTATAATCATCACCACCCGATGACTTTCGCTGTTGGCTTGCCGAACACATTTTAAAAGTGAAAGTCACAAACCAAGATCCCAACTAAAGCAAACACTGACCACTATAATGGTGACACACAAATTGTGATTTTCTGGTTTGGTGAGTCTGCTTGTTAACATCAGGTGTCTTCAATAATGGTCAATCATAACTCAATAACTCATAATAACTCATAATAACACATAACTCTGCTTCAGTGTTTATATGAGGCCACACTCAGAGTGCTAAATTAACACTGGGGATTTTGCTGTGTACACTTTTTTCAATCACATGTTTTCCTTCCCTTCTTCTCTCTATTAATGTGCTTGGACACAGAGCTCTGTGAACAGTCAGCCTCTTTTGCAATGACCTTTTGTGTCTTGCCCTCCTTGTGCAAGGTGTCAGTGGTCATCTTTTGGACAACTGTAAGTTCAGCAGTCTTCCCCATGATTGTGTAGTCTACAGAACTAGACTGAGAGACCATTTAAAGGCTTTGCAGGTGTTTTGAGTTAATTAGCTGATTAGAGTGTGTCACCAGGTGTCTTCAATATTGAACCTTTTCACAATATTCTAATTCTCTGAGATACTGAATTTGGGATTTCCTTAGTTGTCAGTTATAATCATCAAAATTAAAAGAAAGAAACATTTGAAATATATCAGTCTGTGTGTAATGAATGGATATAATATACAAGTTTCACTTTTTGAAAGGAATTAGTGAAATAAACTTTTTGATGATATTCTAATTATATGACCAGCACCTGTATATTGAATTTAGTCACAGTTATTACAGTTTAATGATAAATAGTATATGTACACACTACAGAAGTGTACAGGCTGCCATTTACAAACTTAATCTCATGCAATCAATGTCTTGCATTTGAAACAGTTCATATAAGGAATAGGTGACCATACAATGTGATCTCACTTAATAGGAGATAGAAGTGTGATAGAAGTAAGGGGCATTATCACAGGAAAGACATTAAGGTTAAGACACAGGTGATGAGTGTAAGATGTGTGAGAGGGGAAGCAAACTGTTTAGCTGACAATAATAATAAATTAACCATTATACAAATACACATGTTCTTTTAGAAATTGTTTTCGAAAAAAATGGTGTTATTGTTTTGGCAAGTTTAAATTAAAACATCTAGGAAGATGTGTTGTGATACTCCTTTAAAATAACGTTTTTGTAGATTTTTTTAAAGTATATTTTACTGTGCAATTTCTTACTTTTTTTTTTTTTTTTTTTTTTTGAGTTAGACCAACTTTTATTTTGGTGGGTTGTAGACATTTGTAGAGGTGGGTTGGATACAGAGTTTCTATGTTTTTTAACCCTTGTGTGTTGTTGGGGACGTTTTCGTCCACTAGGGGGTAAAGTTGAGTCTTATTTTGGCCACAACTTTCTCTGTGTTTGAGCTAATGGAATGATTTATGGTGACAAATCTTATTTTGACCCATATTTTTTTCAAAAACTCAACGGTACACTCTGGCCAAATTCACTACCCTTTCGAGTTGTTCGTGGATGAAAACATCCACTAAATTAAACTGCTGTAAAAATGTACCAGATAAATATTTTTTTCACTTTTTTTTTGCATAAATCTATTAATCAACCTCAGTCCTGATCAAAACTACCAAATGTTTGAAAAAATTCCAAGATTTTAACTTTAACTTTAATTACCAAGTTCATAAATGATGTCACTGATTTGGGAAAAAAAAAACCAC